>NW_025205422.1:0-10480 GCF_004010195.1 Chiloscyllium plagiosum | reverse complement strand
TGTACTTTTGAAAGTCTTTGCCATGCAGAGTTCAGGTGCTCGGCCCTGGTGTTTATGTTGGTGTTATGTCAAAAGCTTATTGACCAATAGAAGAACAAATGGCTACCGGAACAAATAAAACTAAGGTCTGGACACGATGAAGGTCTGACAGCCATAATCGTACTGAATGGAGCAAGCTGGAGGATACCAATGACTTACCACTACTTATTTCTTATGATAATGCGGTCTTTTTGAAATTAAAATTGAGAGAAAACAGCGGAGGCACCAAAATCTCAACGGTCTCCTTCTGTCCTGGAGAAAACTCAGTAAAGGACCCTCACTGATAATCAGGTCACGAAGTAATGCTGCCCTTAAAATGACAAATACACTGAAAATAATGCAGAGACTAAAATTGATTAAGATCATGAAACTAAGATGAGCCCTGAGATGAACACAGAAGTTGAACACTGTAGTTATCTCGAAGTGTGCACAGTTTCGGACATGTCAGGTAGGCCACGTCTGCATCAATGCATACAGAGCTGGAATTCACATTATGAGAAATATGTGTTTTTACTCGAGTTTGTACAAAAAATATTTGCCAGAATGTTTCTTGGGGCTGGAGAGTTTCTGGTATGAAGAGATTTCGACACGCTGGGCTCGTTGTCCACAATGCAGATTAAATTGAGACGGGGAAATGAAAGAGATCTATAAAATAAATTCTGAGGGGTTTGACATAGAGGATAAGAAGAAAGCTTTCCCCTTGATGCAGGGATCAGTCACAGCGGCATAAATCGTCAATCGCGGCAGAAGGCTTAGAGGATGCCTGAGGAAAAATCTTTTCATCAAATGGTTTGTTGGAAAATGGGAGTCACTATCTCGAAAGGTGACAGGACAATTTTTCCGTTATTGTCCGAGAGCAAATTGATAAGTTGAAGGTCTTTTTTTCGCTAATATACTATATATTTCTATCTTCAGTGGCTGCCAGTTATCTGCATCTTCTGTGTAACATGAATGTTAAAATGTGTTGTTGAATGGTCTCTTTGGAGGTTGGCTGATTTATGTTGCAGAGTGATGCCACGCAGAGCATGCGTTCACTTATCAAAGAACGTTTTTCGTTTATATAAACGATTTGGACGAAACATAAAATATGTGGCATGGTTAGTTCGGCGGACGACACAGAAAGCGCTGTTATGTTGGACAGTGAAAAAGGTTTTGTCAGTTTTAAAATGGATCTGGACCAATTGTAGAATGATCCGAGGAGTAGCAGATGGAATTCAATTTGGGTCATTGCGAGGAATTGCGTTTTGCAAAACAACCATCGGTAGGACATGCATAATTAATGGTAGATACCTGACTAAGGTGGTAGAACAGTGAGATTCCGGGTTTCAGCTGCATCATTCATTCAAATTTGCGTCACAGATAAACACGTGGTTAAGAGAACATTTAACATGCTTGTCTTCATGGCACAGTCCACTGACTACAGGATTAGGGACAACATGTCGTGGGTATACTGGACGTTGTGACGCATCTTCTGGATGTCTTTGTGGTGTTCTGGTCTCACTGCGTCTGGAAGAACATTATTAAATGGAAGAGGATTCAGAAAAGATTCACCATTATGTTGCCGGGACTGGAGGTTGTTAGTTTTCAAATTTAGGCTGGATTGCATGGGACTTATTTCAATGTGTCATGGAAGAAGGATGGGTGACCCTATCGAGGTTTATAAAATTAGAGGGTCATGGATTAGGTGAACAGCAGGGCTTTACTTATCCTAATTTTGGAAAAATCAAAATTGGGGGAAAATTTTTTAAGGTGACGGGAGAACATTTCACAAAGAGCAAGAGGGGCAAATCTTTTGCACGAAGAGTGGCTTGCATGTCGTACAAATTGCCAGAGGAATTTGTGGATCTAAGTGCTGCTGCAGCAGTGAAAGAAAAACACTTGGAAAATTACATGAACTGGAAATATTTGGAGGGAAATAAAACAAAAGTTGCTGTGAAAGCTCTGTAGCTCTGGCAGCATCTATGGAGGTAAATCAGAGTTAACGGTGGCGTCGAGTGATCCCTCCTTCGAGAGTGAGACAGACAGAAACAGACGAATGACGGGGAGAAATAACGAGAAAGAAGACTGTTTCAATTTGAGACAGTAAAGATCAAAAGTGATCAAGGGTAATCTGCTCGATGTGGGGTAAGGAAGTGAGGAATAGAAGTAAAGGGAGACAAAAGGGTGTTTGTGGAATGTGGTGTGACAGACAGACAACACACACTCACACAGAGAGAGGCAGGCAGACAGACAGTGATAGAGACATATGGAGGCAGAGACAGAGAGAGATCGCGATAGTGTCAAGTGGGCACAGAGAGTTCATGGGGACAGATGGAGAGAAAGGCAGAGAGACAAACGGAGAGAGTGATATATGCATAGAGAAAACAGAGAGAGATAGATACGGTGAGGCACAAACAATAGTGAGAGACAGTTACAGAGACAAATATACAGAAAGACAGACGGGCGGACAGAGACAGATGAAGTGAGATAGAGGAACAAACAGAGAGAGAGAGGCAGAGTAAGTGATGCGCAGAGAGACTGACCCACAGAGAGATACAGAAAGCGACAGATATGACAGCAGATAAGAATAGAAGTAAGAGACGGGCAGCAGTAGACTGAGCTTAAGAGACTGAAATACCCCATAACGATTTCGAAGTCTTTGACTCGCTGCCTATGCTCAAAATCATTCTGTGGTGTGAAACGTCCTTCAGGATTGGATCGCAGAGGTACTGACGTGAATCCTATAGGTTATATAGAGCAGATCAGACAGAATAGAATGCAACTTCCTGTCCATCATCCATTCAGTCCCTGAGTTGTCACCATCTCACGAAGAGGTGGGCCGAAGCTGAAGTGTGAGGTTAAAGAGGGAATGTTTCACGAGGTCTCGATGTTTTGGAAAATGTGCATTCTACGTGTATGAACGACGCAGTCGTTCATGCACCGTGGAAGCAGGAGCTAATACAGTCAATAGATTAACTTGCTCTTGGGAACAGAGCCCTTTCACTTGCGACAGCACATTGTGTGGTGGGTGCTGGTGTGGGGAGGGGATGCTGGAATCTGAATTCTGATATTCCAGAAGTTACGTCAAAGCTAAGTATTTTATCCAGGGCAAACTATTCCCTGCAAATACCCTCAGTCATTCCCCTCAGTCACGACAGTCCACTTCGCAATCTCTACATCCGAATCTCCCCCAGTCACCACACCCCATTTAATTCTGCCATTCCATCCTACTTCATCTCAGTCACGACAGCCCACTTCCCTCAGTTACGACATTCGACTCTCCCTCAGTCACTTCATCCTACACCACCTTGGTAATTGCATCCCACTCTCCACAGTCACGACATCCCACTCGCCTCATTCACTGAATTCAAATCCCCATCACTCTTTGCATCCCAGTCCACTTATTCTTTGTCTCACGCACTCCCAACGTACGACATTCCATTTTAATCTATCACTGCACCGCACTCTCCCTCAATCACTATATACCACTCCCCTGAGTCACTGCATCCCAGCCCGATTATTCACGAGGCTCGATAATCGTCAGTCCATATCTCATTCGCTCCTCACTTATTACATTCCGCTCTTCCAACTCACTACATCCTATTTCGCTTCAGTTACTACATTCCACTGCCCCTTTGACACGAGATCCCATATCCCTCAGTCACGATATCCGACAGTGCGTAAGTCACTACATCACATTTCCCTCAATCATTTATCGTACTCCACCACAGTTTCTGCATCCTCCTCCCATCAGTTCTCAGCTCCCTACTTAATGTCAGGACAGTGTCAAGTGCGTTGTGTCAAGAAAATGTACAAAACTTCCAGAATGAACCTTCCCATCGGATCCCTGTGCTGTTGACATGATTCAGGAAGAAAAAAAATTCCTCAACATTCGTGCAAACTGAAGTTTTGGAATGAAAAAAAAATGAAATATGAAAATTAAACAAACTTCCTTTCGCCTTGTATCCAGATCGGGTTTGGTTGTTCGCTGTGAACTATAACATGATGGGCTGAGGGATTTTGGAAATGGCAAAAGATTGTCCATGACTGATCACAGTCTTCTAAAAGGAAATTCGATATGTTCAGAAGTGAATAAAACGCAGCCAGACAAGGGTAGTAATTCAATGTTTGTTGAAATGACTGAGTAGGCATGTTGGAATTAACCCGGGAGGTAAAAGAAGGAAGGTGAGTCCTCCTTTATTCAGAAGTCCATTCGTTTATCACAATATTGAAAAGGTAAAACGTAATTGATATTTTTTTTTGCTAGAAATGTTTGATAGAAGAACAATGTTCTGTTCATGTGATATTAGAGGCAGGATCTTTCAAACATCACATTCAGTAACATGTGCAAATACGAGAGGAGGAAACAAGATTGGTCGCGTGGTTTTGTGCTCAAAACACTCAAAAAGGTAATGTTTCTGAATGGATGGCAATGCCCAATTCACTTCATTCTTTGGCATGTATTGGGTTTCAGTGGGAATCTAACGGTGCTAGTGTGGTGATACTAAAACAAAAGTACTGGTCATTGATCAGGAAAGATCTGCCAACGAAGAATGAATCTATAGGTCAATAGGAGGGCGTTCAGGAGAAAAGGGGCACATCAAGATGCATTGATGCATCGAATTGATCTTTTACTCTCAATTTCTGTTCATTTGAGGGACTTGGGCATCTCTGTCTGGCAAGCAACGTCAGCTCATTCCTATTTGACCTCGAGAACGTGATGATGAGCCGACTCCTTGAATCGCTGCAGTACACCTACTGTGGGTTCAGTGACAATACTGGAATGGAGGGAGATAAAGGATTTTGTCCCAAAGCCTGAAGGAACGGCGATATATTTCCAAGTCAGTGTGGTGAGAGGCTTGGAGTGGAACTTGCAGATGGTGGTGCTCCCAAGAGGGATGGGGCCATTCGCTCCAGCAGATTCGCTGCTGCCAATTAGCCACTGCCCTTTCACCGCCGAGGACGCTTAGCCACCGCCCATTGGCCACTGAAGACGATTCGCCACCGCAAGTATTTGTCACTCATTTTTCTATATAATCCAACAAAATGATATTTATTTTACCCCTATTTTTATCAATATGTAGTATGTACGAGTATAAATAAACGGGACTGAGAAGCAAGAAAGAACACGCGGGGGATAAACAATCTGTACATATATATATTTCCAGTGGCGAATACTCTCCACAGCTCAAACGACATCAGTGGTGAAAAGCTGGTGGCAAACCGCCAGTGGCTAATCATTGGTGGCGAATCTGCCGTGGCGAATCGTCACCAACACGCTCCCGAGTCCCTACTGCCCTGTCCTTCCAAGTGGAAGTGATCACGTATTAGCAATGTTGTGTTGAAGAAACTTTGGTGTATTTCCCGAGATCATATTGTAGATGTAATACGCTACTGTGAATGATTGTCGGTGGTGAAGGGGATGAATGCTTGCGAATGTCGTGCCAGTCAAGCGGGTTGGTTTGAACTGGATGGCGAAAAATTTCCGGTTTGCTGTTGAAGCTGCACCCATCCAGGCAAGTGAGGAGTATTCCATCACACTCCTAACATGTGCCTGGAAGATGGTCGATAGACTTTGGGGTGTCAGGAGGTGATTTAATTGAGACGGTATCCAGATTCGCTGACATGTTCTTGTAGCCACTGTGTTTTTATAGTGAGTCCAGTTGAATTTCTAGTAAACCCAGGATTACGACAGCGGGAGATCCAGGGATGAACTCACCATAAAAACACAACGGCTACAAGAACAGGTCCGTGACTCGGGGTACTGAAGCAAATAACTCACCTCCTGACAGCCCCAAAGAGATCTTTGAATGTCAAGGCATCGGTGGTCAGAGTGTCTCTCATTGGTGATGGTGATTGTGTGGCATTTGGGTGGCATGAATGCTACATACGAACTGTTGACCCAAGTCTGGATATTGTTGAGACCTTATTGCATTTGACCACGGACTGCTTCAATATCTGAGGAGTTGCGAAAGATGCTGAAAACTGTGCAATCATCGGAAAGTATCCCCACTTCTGAACTTATAACAGGAGAAAGGTAATTGATGAAGCAGCTGAAGATTGTTGGGCCGAGGACAGTACGCTGAAGGACTCCTGCAGGGATGTCCTAGCACCGAGATGACGGCCCCTCTCCACCCATATCGACCAACGTTTGTGCCACGATATGCCTCTAACTAGCAGAGTATTTGCCACCTGACAGCCATTGGTTCCAGTTTTGCCAGGGCTCGTTGATGCCATCCTCGGTCGAAGGCGGCCTTGATGTCAAGGGCTGTCACTCTCACCTCACCTGTGGAATTCAGCTCAGTTGTCCATGTTTGAGCTAAGGCTGAAATGAGATCAGGAGCTGAGTGACTCTGGCGAAACCCGACCGGACTGTGCCAATGATTTCTGATCAGATGCTGCATGATGGCACATTTAATTATCCCTTCCTTTCTCTGCCGCATCTGCTCCCAGGAGGACCAGTTCCAATACCGAACAACCCAGATGGCCTCTTTCTTCAAAGACCGCAATTTCCCCCCAGACGTGGTCGACGATGCTCTCCACCACATCTCCTCCTCTTCCCGCTCCTCCGCCCTTGAGCCTCACCCTTCCAATCGCCACCAGGACAGAACCCCACTGGTCCTCACCTACCACCACACCAACCTCCATATACATCATACAATCCGTCGTCATTTCCGCCACCTCCATACGGACCCCACCACCAGGACTATATTTCTCTCCCCTTCCCAATCAGCGTTCCAAAAGACCACTCTCTCCGTGACTCCCTTGTCAGGTCCACACCCCCCACCAACCCAACCTCCACTCCCGGCATCTTACCCTGCAACCGCAAGAAATGGACATCCGCTGATCAGATCCATACAACCTGACGGTCATCCTGGACAAAGCAGAGTACATCCAAAAAGAACACCAACGACTTGCAGATACCACGACCTACCAAAAGAGGAAGTTTAACCCCACCCCACAGCTCACCAATAGGATAAATAACACACTGAGGAATCTACAAAAAAACTGACAGATAACCAGGTCTCACCTACAAAGAATGAAACCTGGAAGCAACAACACCCCCAGATTCTATGGACTACCCAAAGTGCACAAACCATGCATTCCACTCAGACCCATAGTATCACTACCAGGGACACTATCACACAAACTGGCTAAAGAACTACAGCAGAAACTGAAACACCTGATCAGCGGATCCAGACAATCAAACAATCGACACAGGAATTCTTGGACATCATCAGAAATATACACATAGACAAGGAAGAAACTATGGTCCTCATTCGATGTAACGGCACTGTTCACTGCTATCGACAAAACCCTCGCCAAAGAAACAGTAGCCAACCTGCTGGACAGACATAACAGACAACAGGACGTTGAACCTATCAACAAGACAGCATACTTAAACTACTGGACTTGTGCCTCAAAACACACTTCACATTCCACAACCAGATATACGAACAGATCAACGGAACACCCATGGGCTCACCGATCTCTGGACTCATAGCAGAAGCAGTAATGCAAAAGTTAGAACAAAAAATCAAACCGCAAATTTAACCCAAACTCTGGGTCAAATATGTTGATGACACCTTTGTAATAATTGAAAACACAGAAATAGAGAACACACACCAGTCCATCAACGCCACCCTCACAGAAATCCGATTCACTAGAGAGGAAGAAAAGGACAACCAACTCCCATTCCTAGACGTGATGGTACAGAGAACACCGAACGGCGAATTTACCACAAAGGTTTACAGGAAAGCCACACACACACAGACCAAGTCCTAAACTATGAAAGCAACCACCCCAACACACACAAACTAAGTTGCATCAAGACACTATTCAAAAAGGGCCACAACACACTGCAGCACACCAGAACTGCAAAAAGAGGAAGAGGAACACCTATACAAGGTATTCGCCAAAAACGGATACCCTCGCAATTTCATCATCAGATGCCTAAGGGAAAGACAACAGAACGAGGACATGCCGCAACCCAAAGGACTAGCCACACTACCATACATCAGGAGCATCTCCGAATTGACAGCCAGACTACTGCGACCACTAGGACTCATAACAGCACACAAACCAACAGCCACTCTCAGACAACAACTCACCAGAACGAAGGACCCGATACCCAGCATGAGCAAAACAAATGTAGTGTACAGAATCCCATGCAAGGACTGCACAAAACACTACATAAGACAATCAGGAAGACAGCTAACGATCCGTATCCATGAACACCAACTAGCCACGAAACGACACGACCAACTATCCTTAGTAGCCACACACACAGATGACAAGCAACATGAATTCGACTGGGACAACACGACCATTATAGGGCAAGCCAAACAGAGAACAGCCAGGGAATTCCTAGAGGCATGGCACTCATCCACAGACTCTATCAACAAACACGTCGACCTGGACCCAATATACCGGCCACTACAGCGGACAGGTGGAACTGACAACCAGAAGCGTCAGAGACAGGCCACTATAAATGCCGGAAGAAACAGCACAGAAGCGCTTCACAAGAGGCTCCCAAGCACTGAGGATGTCACCTCGACAGGGGCGAAACGTTTGCCAGACAAATTCCCAACTCGTTGAACAGAACCACAACAATTACTTTCAATCTATAACCTCCAACTGCGAACCTTTCTGCTAATGAATACCTAGGTCCAATCCACTCTGACTGGGTTTTTCATTATCTTATGACTTCAATTAAATTTCACCTCATTCTCCTCTTAAAACATCCCCGGCCAATCTAATCTTTACTCAGAGCAATTCTCCAATCTTGGAAAACTTCTGATGTACCCTCTATCACGTGATCACATCTATTTTGGAATGTGGGAACCAAAACCCCGTATAGTATTAAAGCTGTTGTCAAACTAGTGTTCCTGACAGTTCTAGTGTCATGTCCATGTTCTTGTGGTTGCTCCTCAGATGGGAGTGTCCTCGATTTCCCACATGGAACTGGTTCTGCACTGCATTGGATGGGGATTCCATACCGTGTGTTTATTAACTTAGCCAAAATTTACTTCAGATTTTAAAAAATCTCAGCTGCCTACGAATCAACTTCTTCAATTATACTCAAGTCACATCACTGTTTGAAAAATTTTAAAATTATTATTATCTCAACACAACAGATTTGAATTGTCTTAGCTGTTACAATCCGTTGTCGGTGAGCATTACTTAAATAAGCCATATTTGTTTAATTGAACATGAGCTGCAAAAGTATTAATATCAAACAGGCTTGCGTTTCATGACAATCAATTTCGTCTGCCATTTTATTTGACTAATATGATGAACCGAAATGTCCTCAGAAATCTAGCTGTGCTCTAACTTCATTCACGTTTGGATGCGACTGTACTGCAGGTCTTAGAGCGGTTCTGCTGTTTATCGGATTGCTTCTCTCTATCTATCACTTGCTGCTTCTGCTGGTTTGCACACAAACACTCCTCTTTGAGAAATTCTCCAGAGTGACATCTCGGTTTTAAGTATTCATGCGGCTGTTCCAGGCATGTACTCCTGAATTCTCAGTTGAAAGACAGTGGTTCCTCTTGTTTGATGGGGAATATGAGGAGAAAGTGAGGTCTGCAGATGCTGGAGATCAGAGCTGAAAATGTGTTGCTGGAAAAGCGCAGCAGGTCAGGCAGCATCCAGGGAACAGGAGAATCGACGTTTCCTGAAGAAGGGCTTACGCTCGTGTTCCCTTGATGGGGAATATGTTGGCCATGATTTTGTAAATTTTATTGCAGTAAAATTCGACTGTTGTTGATGGAAGGGAAGTGGTAAATACTTACACTGTCAGCCCTACATGCAAAATTCTATATGCAGTACCATGAGCACTGACAGGCCAAGAGAGTACATACGAGCAACGATGATGCAGGATTACAAATGCAGCAAGGGGAGTTTAAGAGACAGCTTGACAAAGGAGTGGGAAGGAAACAGCAGAGGCAGCTGATCCGATTGTCTCATTTGTCGTCACAAAGTTACTCCATGAGATTATCACAGTGGATGCAGATTAGGATGGAGGAGGTAGGAGAGCTGAAGATGGATGTGATTAGCTAGTTCTGATGAACCAGATAGTCCCAGTTCATAATTTGTGCAGATGGACAGCCTCAACCAATGTGTGAATGTATGCACGTTCAACGAATTCATCACTTCCAAAACGAATTCTTTCAGATACATAACTTTATTAACAGGTAAACGACCAATGTTCATTTTTCATTATTTTACATGCATGAGGGGAAAAATAAACAACTTTCAACTGTGGCTATTTGTAAATTATCTGATGTCTCAGCAGATGGTTTGACTGAGTGAAGCTCTTCCCGCACACAGAACAGTTGAACGGTGTCTCCCTAGTGTGAAATCGCTGGTGTATCTGCAGATAGAATGATCGCTTGAAGCCCTTTCCACACACAGAGCAAGTGAATGATTTCTCCCCAGTGTGAACTCGCTGGTGTTTCAG
>NW_025205421.1:8114-10480 GCF_004010195.1 Chiloscyllium plagiosum | reverse complement strand
TCGGTTTTTATTTCGTCAGTTTGGCCCACTGGCAGACCGAAAATGGAGCTAAAGAAAATCACAATGAGGTCCTTTCATCTTCATCTCCAGCTGTCCATAGCCTTCTCACTAGATAACAGGTTGATAAATTACAAAACAGGAAGCATATGCCCAATATTTATATATCACTCACGAGGCCTTAGCTGGAGTCATTTGTCCAATTTTGGGCATCACATTCTAGGGAGGGTGTCACAGCACTCGAGAAGCTGTTGAGTAAGTTGACTGGAGTGGTACCAAGGAGGGGTGCTTCAAATAATTTGGAAAGACAACAGTAAAGTTGGGTTGTTCACCTCGGGACAGAGATTCTTAATAAAGTAGAGGTACTTAAGCTAAAAGGATCTGATAAAGTAAGTAAGGAGTCTTTGCTTCCAGTGGAAGATATGTTGGTTAACTAGAGGACATGGATGTAATGTAAGCGTCAAAAGAGCAAGAGGAAAATTGAGGAAAATGAATTAGGCAATAAGTGTCATGATCTGCAATGCACCAGCTGAAAGGATGGTGGAAGCAGATTCAATGAGGACATCCAGAAAGAATGGGTTAATAGAATTCCAAGCGTATGGGGATCGGGAAGTCGAGTGGCACTAATTGGAATGCTTTTTCAAAGTGCTATTACTGGTATAATGGGGTGAATGGCCCCATCCTGTGCAATATATTTCTATAATTCTATGATTCCTTTGATATTAGATTGATGTAATATATGATTCCTGTTATGATATATGAATGAAAATAGTGTATTGCAACATAGAGCCTTCATGCCCACATACGATGAATATGTACAGGTTACTGGGTTATTTTAGATGGGTAATTGGCAAAGGGATTAACTATCACTCACATAATAGTGTCTGTTTTCGTTTGACTGGTCAATTAAAAGACCTGTATGTATTGTAACCTGATATGAAATGGATTTTGCTACAAATTTCTATGGGGCTCACAGGAAGGGCTAGCAGGAAGAGAATTTGGATGTTCAGGGTCTCACTGACATGGAGAGCCAGAGGCTGGTAACCACTGACAAAGGAACAATTACTGTGCTGGTAATCCAAGGTGTGGAATGAGAAAGAAAATGTCCACGAGCCACTCAGACTGGGTGGGTTAGCGATTCCACATGTGAGAGAGTAAACTCTAGCTCCAACCGATGTGGGGCCCTTTTCAAAAAGAAAGACCTTTGCTCACTGACAGACCTGTAGGGCTCCGAATGCCTGGCCATCCTAATGCATCGGCCCCCTGTTTGCTGTCTACCTTCTTGACCCAGACATCACAGACCATGTCAATCACATCACAGACCATGTCAATCACATCACAGTTCGTGTCAATCACATCACAGACCGTGTCAGTCACACCACAGACCATGTCAATCATATCACAGACCGTGTCAATCACATCACAGACCATGTCAATCACACCACAGTCTGTGTCAATCACATCACAGACCATGTCAATCACATCAGACTATGTCAATCACATCACAGTCCGTGTCAATCACATCACAGTCCATGTCAATCACATCACAGTCCGTGTCAATCACTTCACAGACTATGTCAACACATTCACAGACTATGTCAATCACACCACAGTTCATGCCAATCACATCACAGTCCGTGTCAATAACATCACAGTCCGTGTCAATCAAATCACAGACTATGTCAATCACACCACAGTTCATGCCAATCACATCACAGTCCGTGTCAATAACATCACAGTCCGTGTCAATCAAATCACAGACTATGTCAATCACACCACAGTCTGTGTCAATCACATCACAGACCATGTCAATCACATCACAGACCGTGTCAATCACATCACAGACCGTGTCAATCACATCACAGACCGTGTCAATCACATCACAGACCGTGTCAATCACATCACAGACCGTGTCAATCACATCACAGACCGTGTCAATCACATCACAGACCGTGTCAATCACATCACAGACCGTGTCAATCACATCACAGACCGTGTCAATCACATCACAGACCGTGTCAATCACATCACAGACCGTGTCAATCACATCACAGACCGTGTCAATCACATCACAGACCGTGTCAATCACATCACAGACCGTGTCAATCACATCACAGACCGTGTCAATCACATCACAGACCGTGTCAATCACATCACAGACCGTGTCAATCACATCACAGACCGTGTCAATCACATCACAGACCGTGTCAATCACATCACAGACCGTGTCAATCACATCACAGACCGTGTCAATCACATCACAGACCGTGTCAATCACATCACAGACCGTGTCAATCACATCACAGACCGTGTCAATCACATCACAGACCGTGTCAATCACATCACAGACCGTGTCAATCACATCACAG
>NW_025205421.1:0-2240 GCF_004010195.1 Chiloscyllium plagiosum | reverse complement strand
GGGGAGTGTGTGAGTGAGTTTGGGAGAGCAGTGGTGTACATGGGGAGTGTGTGAGTATGTTTGGGAGAGTAATGGTGTACGTGGGGAGTGTGTGAGTGTGTTTGGGAGTGTAGTGGTGTACGTGGGGAGTGTGTGAGTGAGTTTGGGAGTGTAATGGTGATCTGTGTTTGTGGGATCTGTGTCAAGTCAACATCAGATTGTACAGATGTTGGCCCTGGTGAGATGGCACTGCCCTCTTGTCACTGGCACTGCCCTCTGCTCACTGACATTACAACATTTGATCAAATCAAGTGAGTTTGGGAGTGTAATGGTGATCTGTGTTTGTGGGATCTGTGTCAAGTCAACATCAGATTGTACAGATGTTGGCCCTGGTGAGATGGCACTGCCCTCTTGTCACTGGCACTGCCCTCTGCTCACTGACATTACAACATTTGATCAAATCATCTGCTCAGTAGTTCAGAGACACGTAGTTGGAATGGTCCAACAGGAACAAGCAAAGAAAACTTGCATTTCTGTAGCATATTCAGAGCTTTTCTCAGTTGCTATCTGCCTCAAAGTGTTATCACTGTGCTGTTGTAATGTCTCTTATGTTATACCAGCAAGCTCCCCCCCCAGAGTGCAATGTGTTAAGAAGCTGGGCATCTGTCTTTGCGGTGTTGGTTGCGGAGTAATGATTGGGACAGCACTGCAGGGGGGTGTCCCTGCTGTTCCAGATTGTGCCCTCCAGGAGCTCTCCACCTGACAGGGTTGGACTAGCCCATGTTTAAATGTTTTACACCAGCGATCACCTTCAACAGTGGAGCATCCTTTAACACAGTGTTGAGCAGGCACCAGAATTGTCGGAGAAACTCAGCAGGTCCTGCAGCACCTGTGGAGAGAGAAACAGAGTTCATGTTTCAAGGCCAGTTAACATTAACTCTGTTTCTGTCTCCACAGGTGCTGCCAGATCTGTTGAGTTTCTCCAACAACTTCAAATCTATAGCACCGGCAGCTCTTGGCTTTGCTTTGATGTTTGGTCAGCCCCTGGAGTGGGGCTGGAGTGTTGATAGAGAGCCGGGAGGTGTTGCCAACTGAGCTGCGGCAAACACGGTGCTGAAGCTGGAAAAGCTGTCAGCTGAATATTGGCAACATGTGACAATGTCATGCGTCACTCATTTTATCACCACACCAACTTGCTCAGTACCTTGTGAAACAGTAGCTCTTTCGATATCCCAAGCTGATAAAACCTTGAATAATTCCTTTTTACATTAAATAACAATTCACAAAGTCTCAAGCGTTCTAGCCAATAGGTAGGCACTCCATTATCAGATTGTAACCTTCTGGAGAGTGCTAGACGGAATGATTTTGGATTTTCGGACGGTTCTGAAACAGGGTCACTGGACCCGAGACGTTAACTCTGATTTCTCTCCACTGGTGCTGCCAGACTTGCTGAGCTTTTCCAGCAATGTCTGTTTTTGTTTTGGGATGGTGAGGGACGGTTGGGTGCTCAGGAAATGTGAAACCACAGGGAGCGTGCACGTGGCCCGGTTTTGATCACCAGTTTCTGAGTTTGTCGGTTAGTTTGGCGATCAGTCTCGCTGGACTGTTATTGTGTTAGCAATTGAAGGAGTTTGCCCAGCTCTCCCCAGTGTGTGCAAGGGTGAACAAATAAAAACTTTGGACTTTGCCTTGCCCTGTGTGTGCAGTGAGTACATTAGATTCTACACTTCAATATACAGTCGCAATGCATCAAAGATAAGGTGTGCGGGATATAGAAGAACATGACAGGAGCAGGAGTAGGCCATCTGACCCATCGAGCCTGTGCTGCCATTCACTAAGATCGTAGCTGACCTTTTCATGACCTCAGCTCCACTTACCCGCCCTCTCACCATAACCCTTAATTCCTTTACTCTGCAAAACATTATCTATCTTAGCTTTACAAGCATTTACTGAGGAAGCCTCAACCACTTCACTGGGCAGGGAATTCCACAGATTCACGACCCTCTGGGTGAAGAAGTTCCGTCTCAGTTCAGTCCTAAATCTGCTCCCCCTCATTCTGAGGCTATGCCCTCTTGTCCTACTTTCACCTGCCAGTGGAAACATCCTCTCTACTTCCAACTTAGCTATTCCCTTCATAATTTTATACGCTTCTCCCCCCCTTATTCTTCTGAATTTGGGTGTGTGCCCAGGCTGTAGGAGATCTGCAGGTTGGATGGGCTGGAACTCGTGCCCCAAAGAGAAGGCGAGAATGGGGGCAGGCA
>NW_025205420.1:6478-10478 GCF_004010195.1 Chiloscyllium plagiosum | reverse complement strand
AAAAGGAAAGACCAGATCTAAAAGTTAAAATTATAAATTGGAGGAAGGCTAATTTTGACTGTATTGGGCAAGAACTTTCAAAAGTTGATTGGGGCAGGTGTTTGCGGGTAAAGGGACGGCTGGAAAATGGGAAGCCTTTGAAAATGAGATAACAAGTGTCCAGAGAAGATATGTTCCTGTTGAGATGAAGAGCAAGGCTGGTGGATGTGGGAAATGCTGGATGACTAGAGAAATTGAGGCTCTGGTAAAAAGAAAGCCATATGTCAGGTACAGAGAGCAGCAATCTGTGACTCCCAGGAGGCTGCAATACTATGACCCTGCAGTGGTGGCAATACCGGATTACCAATGCTCACTTGGGTACCCAGAAGCCGTCCAAAATTGGCACGGACAGAAGGAATGCAAGTTTGCCAGTGGAGATCCACTGAGTTGTTCGGGGAATGATGTGTGATAGTTGGACCAGAATCAGATATGACAGGTTCTGTAGGGGTGAGCTAGATAGTTACTGAGGAGAATTTGGAAAGATAGCCCAAGAAATCATGCCAGGACTCATGGAGAAAAGCCTCCAAATAACTCAATGCAATTCAGACAGCCAATAAATGGATGATTCATCCTATAGAACTTATATAGAAGAGGCCATTCAGCCTGCTGCATGTGTGATGGCTCACTGAAAGAACTGCATTAATAGTCTTAGATCCTTTGAGTTTTCACTTTTATTTTTCAAATATTTACCTATTTCTCCTTTAAAATCATTATGAATTGTGCTTCAACTGAACCTTGCATTTTTTGAGCTAAGTGCAAGTTGCATAAAATTTTTGGAATATTTCTTGTCAATGAAACATTGTGACTTTTCTCATTGTATCTTACCAAGCTTACTGCATTAGTTCCCTAGCCTGCTCTGCAGGACTTCTCTCATGTCAGATCCCCAGCATTTTGCCACATGCCTTTGCAACAAGATCTCACCACTCAGTGGATAGCCACAGAAAGACTGACATTCTTTGCATCCACACCATCTTTAAAGACAACACTGTGCCCAGAGAAGCACTTGCATTCTGAAACTGCATTGCACATTGACAGACAGAGGCAGAACATGGTGAACAAGGGATAGATGGCATTAAATTTGTCTGACAGGTACCAGGAGCTCCTGGTGGACAAGGTGGTACAAAGGAAAGGGATCTTCTTCCCAGAGGATGGGAGAGGTGTCCACACCACCAGACCCTGCCAACCTGGTCTGAGGTTGCCACCTGGTTCAGTGCCATCTCCAGGGTTCAAAGGAGTAGCAAACATTATGGCACACTAATTTAAATCAGCCACACAAAAAATTCACCCTATGCTGTAATCTGTTAAAATTCGAGACGCAAAGAACTATCCCAAAAGTCACTATTTAAAGTAAAAATTAACAACAAAATTAACAGTTGTTAATTGTAAAAAATTAACAACTTAATTTTTAAGTCTAACAGAGAATAATTAATTAATAACTATTTACAACTCCTTTCTCTAAACTATCTTTTAATTTCCCCTCTACAATACTGGTCTGATAAAACCCCGGATTAAGATTTACCAAAAAATTCAAACATCAAATCTTCTCTTTGTATCTTCCTCTGTAGATTTGTTGTCTAGGTCGATGTTGATGTTAATTTCTGTGCAAACTCCTTCTCCAGACAGGTACCTCTCAGAGAGTTCTTACTAGCAGTCTATATCTGTTGGTCTTTTGGCTGTTCTCCAACTGTTCAATTTTTTTTCTGGTTTTATACCCACAAAACATTTGATTGTTTGATTGGTTTTAATTTTGTCAAAGTACTAAATTCAAAGTTGATTGGAGTTTGGTATCTTGGGACATAATTTAAACTGATTGGCCGAATTTGAATTTGTTTTTGTCTCATAGCAACCCAGCCAGTGCTAGCTGTTCTGACCAAGTGTTACATTGTTACCTTGTTCCAGACTCTCTGAGTCCTTGCTAGCTTTCAACTCTCTTAAAGGTACAGTACCCCCTACACCTTCATAACACAAACAATGCAGAAAGAAGGTCAATGACCATGCCATTCTGCCAGTTTGGATGCCACATTTGTTTTACTTTCAGTCATTATCTTTGTTTTGGTTAAAAAGTCCAATGTCTGTCTCTGGCTGATCATTTAAAAATTAATATCTGGCATAGAGACATAGAGATGTACAGCACAGAGACAGACCCTTTTGCCCAAACTGGTCCATGCTGTCCAAAATGTCCATCAGCACCAAACCCATTTCCCTGCACTTGGCCCATATCCTTCTGAACATTTCCTATCCATGTATTTGTCCAAATGTCTTTTAAATATTGTTAATGGAACCACTTCAACCACTTCTGCTGGCAGCTCAGTCCTTATGCGTACCACCCTCTGTGTAAAACAATTGCCCCTCAGGTTCCCTTTTATTCTTTCCCCTCTAACCTTAAACTGATGACTGTTAGTCTTCACAACAATAGTAAGAGAGGAAAGCAATATCATTACTGAATTAATCATATTGAAATAGTTCAGGAGAAAGCTAAAGCTTAATATTTTTCTGGACCATTTACATGTCCTTTACAGGAGAATTTCAACATTCAAAGCAACTTGCTAGAGTCATACAGCACAGAAGGAAACAATTTGGCCTATTGTGGATACATGGAGCCTGATACACCATAGCTCAGAACAACCTTCCACTCTTTACCTTGTTAGTTATACAACAGATTCTTGGTTGTCTTTCTCAGGGAATGAAACTATTGGAGAGGGTTAAGTGTTTGCCACTGCTGGAGCCTTCTGGTTTTCACATCATATTAGAACTCAATTGCATGCACCACACCATACAGTGCAAGAAAGAATGTGTTCAAGCCTCAACATTCAGGACAAGGTTCAGAGGAAAAGAAAATTTGCTCCCTGCTTTGAACCCTCAAAGGATGCACTGGCCAGGCGTTCACTTGCACCCGCCACTAGCTCAGAGACTTTGGGTTCTCAAGGAAGAGACTGACACTAAAAGAAGCAAGAGATCAGTCACCTATTCAGCCCCATGCATGAGATGGTCCCATTACCTTGGCCATTAATGACCATATGAAAATGCAGACAGGCCCAAGAATACCAGGCAGGTTTATTAGAGGCACTTAATAAGCTAAGTAAAAAAAATTTTGACTTTCTCTTCTTTGGTAAAGAAGAGATGCTGAGCTTACCTGAGTGAGACTTTCAAGATTCTAATGAGAATTGATCATATTATGAGATATTGTGTATCGTGATGTAATTTCAAATAACATTGGACAAATGCTAAAAATTAAGAAGTTGGAAGTAACTCAAAAGCTGACAAAATTCTAGAATAATCCATCAGGACAAACCACTAAACAGGAATATGTAAATAGCCTCAAATTACAATTAGACACACTCCAAGAAAAAGAATTGGATTATAGAGTGAGCAAATAGCTCACTGATTTTGAGTTGTGTTTTAAGCGCATATGTGTTTGACCTACTGGTCTCTTCATGTGCTCTTCATGTTTCTAAACGTAAAACTTGATCCAGGAATATGATTTCCAATTATCAATTTTTTAGTATTTGTCCAACTACGATCTAATGGCCACAGTAAACTTTGGAACTCAAGGTCAAAAGTGTCTAACATATTTATAAGTCACTTGCATGATGTACTGAATGGTTAAATAAAATAAAATGAAAAGATTTTCATATAAATTGATATGTTCTATGCTTTACTTATAAAATTTCTTATCCAAGTGTAATGTTCTTTTAAGTTACTCATTCATACATCCTGATTAAATAATACTAATGTTTAGCATTTCATGGCATTTTTCATTGTAAAATGTAGCAAAATGGAGCTTTGTATTGAAAACACAGTACTTTATAATTTAATACTGCATGTTAATTTCTAAGAGAAATAAAGTTGAAAGAATAATTTTACAAATCTTCCTCAAATACTTCATGTACTCACACTGGCACTGTGGAAACCAGCCAGCAACTTGAATAATATGGATGGTAATGTTAAACTGGGGGCTAGG
>NW_025205420.1:0-1971 GCF_004010195.1 Chiloscyllium plagiosum | reverse complement strand
TGGGGGGAGTCCAGAACTAGAGGGCATAGGTTTAGGGTGAGAGGGGAAAGATATAAAAGAGACCTAAGGGGCAACTTTTTCATGCAGAAGGTTGTACGTGTATGGAATGAGCTGCCGGAGGAAGTAGTGGAGGCTGGTACAAATGCAGCATTTGAAAAGTATCTGGATAGGTATATGAATAGGAAGGGTTTCAAGGGATATGGACTGGGTGCTGGCAAATGGGAATAGATTAGTTCAGGATATCTGGACAGCATGGATGAGTTGGACCAAAGGGTCTGTTCCCCCGCTGTATATCTCTATGACTAAGTGTTTGCATTACCAGTTTAGTTAATAATTTCTTTAGTGGAGGGTAAATTAACTTCAATTTTTTGATGGAACCTTCGTCAAATGCACCGCATTATAATAAAGTGAGCTTTACTGAATTGCCAAGAAGGCTCAAAGGGCAAAGTGATCATTTTTGCTTCTATCAATTATGTCCTTGTTGCACAGGGTCAGAAGTCACAACACCAGGTTATAGTCCTACAGGTTTATTTGAAATCACAAGCTTTCGGGGTGATGGTCCTTCAACAGGTGAAGTATCCATCCCAGTCAAAAATCAGCACCTTGTTGTATTTTCAATGCTAAGCTACTTACAAGATCATTTGTAAAACTAAACACAAGTGTGGATACTGTAATGTTCAAAATTAAAAACAACAATATTTTCAGCCTTTTATCTTTTCCTTTCATGTTAGAAAGCTCATTGATATACCCTTTAACCTGTTCAGTTCTAGCATCACTCCCTACTAACACACCCACTACACCCACCCCACCCTTACTTCCTGCCAACACCCCAGCCTCAAACTCAAGCCTCAACAGTTGGGTGAAATTCTTGCAGAATAAAAATGAATCGGAGTTTCTGGTCTTGTATCAAATTCAAAGTATAATTTGATCCACTTAAGCAAAATATCTACCTTTTCTGATGCCATTGTTAAAAATCACATGACACCAGGTTATAGTCCAATAGGTTTATTTGGAAACATTAGCTTAGAGTGCCACTCCATCAGGTGTTGAGTTGTGCTTAAATTTACTTAATCTCTTATTCATACCAGTTAGAACACCAAAGGTGAATTTAAATCTCTTTCTAGCAACCAAACTAAGCTTTGGTGTTAACTTTCTTGAACATTCCTTTTACTTTAAATCCATGTACCAGTGGAAATATAACAAATCATCAATGAAAGGTTCTCCAGACTGATCATTATACCGGGCTCCAGAAATTGGTGCTAGATATTTGCATGTAGTGGGTGTGATTTAAAAAAGAACTGAACCTCAGATGGAATTTCTCATCAATTCTTAGATGATTGAACACACCATTATTTAAATATGTGCCTTCAACCTAGACTAAACTAATTAAATTTAATGATGCTGCTGAAGTCAATTAATGCATGCCCACCCCCATCTATCAAATGCTGCATCTGGTGCTGTCACGAGTGAATTGCTTTAAGCTGTACGCTGCTATCATGAAAAGCTGTAGTGCTACAAAAAAATATATTGCCAAATATATTCACCTGTATTTAGGGAAACTGTCTGAGTTCTCCCTCAGCAGCAGATCAGTGATCAGAGCGTCAGGGTTAGATCTCTTGCCATACCTGTTGTAAACGAATAACCAAAACATTTTTAAACAATTACCAAGCTAGTTCAGTTCATTCATTCTGCAAATATTTAAATACACTTTTCTTAAAGAAGTGGAGTACGCATGTCAAATACATTCTGCAGATGACAACAAAATTGGAGGTGTAGTGGACAGTGAAAAGGTTCAGATTCAATGGGATCTGGACCAGATGGGCTGAGAAGTGGCAGATGGAGTTTAATTCGGATAAATGCCAGGTGCTACATTTTGGGAAAGCAAATCTTAGCAGGACTTATACACTTAATGGGAAGTTCCTTGGGAATGTTGCTGATCAAAGAGACCTTGGAGAGGAGGTTCATAGCTCC
>NW_025205419.1:3494-10476 GCF_004010195.1 Chiloscyllium plagiosum | reverse complement strand
TTGCCTTTAAAATATTCCATAGCTCTTCATCATGTGTCAGAGTTTCCACATTTTGAGATAAAACAAATCATCTCCATGTGTTTTAAATGGACAACCACTGACATTTAGACAGTAAATGTCTCTTCTGTAAGTGCTCTCTACTTTTGTGTTAAAATTCCCCCACGATAAAAGGAAAACATTTATTCGCTTTCCTAATTATGATTGTATCTGTATGCTAGCACTTTGTGATTTAGGTAATATTACACTCTGACCCCACTGCAGCTCAGAACCAAGGAATCTCCCTCTATTTAAAAAAATGCTTTTCTTCCAGTCAAAATGGACAACTTCAAATTTATCCACGTAAAGTTCTATTTGTCAGGTCTTTGACTATTCACTTAACCTATATTTCTCTATCGCACCCCAATGTCCTCTGAGGTTATTTTTTAACCTTCCTTTGTCATGTCAGCTTTATATTCATTCCTTCATAATCATGGACTGTGAGTCAGTACTTGGAATATTTGAGCAGATACAGACTCGATTCAAATGGCTGCTCAAGTTATATTATCCTAACCATTCTGAACTCCAGCTAATTCTCAATTCCAAACAAACACTGAATTAAATGCGAACATTCATGTAAAAAAAGGCTGAGCCCCTGAATCTAATTAGATGATACCAAAATAACAATGGCATTCCCGTCAGCCTCTCTCTCTCTCTGCACACACACACACACCATGGATAAGGGAACATCTTGAAATGTAAGATGCCTGTAAGGTAAATTAATACTATAAACTTCCACTGTACTATGACAACCTTTTAGCCAAACTACAATGGTTGACTCCGACCTGTGCGTCTTGCTTGATGTGAGAGCTTAGGAACGTGGCTCACATTCCTGACTCTTACACTGGCAAGAAGTGTGTCCAGTTGCAGTTGTTGTTCGACCGCATGACGAATCTGGAGCTGAGGATGGACTCACTGTGGAGCATCCGCAGTGCTGAGGAGGTCGTGGATAGCATATTTAATGAACTGATCACACCGCAGTTAGCGTTTCTGAGGGTGACAGTGAATGGGTGACCAAAAGACAGAAAAAGAGTAGGAAGGCAGTGCAGGTGTCCCCTGCGGTCATCTCCCTCAAAACAGGTATACTGTTTTGGATACTGTTGGCGGAGATGGCTCACCAGGGGAGGGCAGTAGTTGTCAAGATCATGGCACCATGGCAGGCACTGCTGTTCAAAAGGGCAGGAAAAAGTCTCGTAGGACCATAGTCATAGGGGATTCTATTGTGCATGAAGTTAGCATTACTAAGGGGAAGCGAAGACAGAGAGCAGAGGAATGCAAGGGAACTGATGGTCTGAAGTGCGTATGCTTTAGTGCAAGGAGTATAGGCGGTAAGGCAGACAAACAGAGCTTGGATTGGTGCCTGGGGGTGATGACATTATTGCGATCACAAAGACTTGGTTGAAGGAAGGACATGATTGGCAACCAAGTGTTCCAGGATATAGATGCTTCAGGAGAAAGTGAAGACTGCAGACGCTGGAGATCAGAGCTGAAAAATGTGTTGCTGGAAAAGCGCAGCAGGTTAGGCAGCATCCAAGGAGCAGGAGAATTGACGTTTCGGGCATAAGCCCTTCTTCAGGAATGCCTCAAGGGCTTATGCCCGAAACGTTGATTCTCCTGCACCTTGGATGCTGCCTGACCTACAGACGCTTCAGACAGGACAGAAAGGGAAGTAAAAGGGAGGGGTGGAGTTGCATTGCTGGTCAAGAACGATGTCACGGCTGTGCTAAAGGAGCACACTATGGAGGTCTTGGGTAGTGAGGCATTATGGGTGGAGCTGAGAAATTAGAAGTGTGCAGTTATACTGTTTGGGCTGTATGACAAGCCTCCCAACGGTGAGCATGTGGTAGAAGAACAAATAGGTAAACAGATTATGGAAATATGTAGAGGCAATAGCGTAGTGGTGATGGGAGATTTCAATTTTCCCAACATTGACTGGGATATACTTAGCGTCAGAGGTCTGAATGGGGTAGAATGTGTATTAAGTGTCCAGGAGAGTTTTCTATTGAAGTATGTCAATATTCCAACGAGGGAAGGGGCCATATTGGACCTGATACTGGGGAACAAGCCAGGACAGGTGGTAGAAGTTGCGGTGGGAGATTTCTTTGGGAACAGTGACCACAAATCTGTAAGTTTTAGAATATTCGTGGTTAAAGAAGAGAGTGGTCCTAAGGGAAGAGTACTAAACTGAGCCAAGATCAATTCTATCAAAATTAGGCAGGAGCTCAGAAATGTGGATTGGACACAGCTGTTTGAAGGGAAGTCTACATTTGAGATGTTTTTTAGATTAGATTACTTACAGTGTGGAAACAGGCCCTTCGGCCCAACAAGTCCACACGCAGGATAAACGTGTCCCGTTAAAGGCAAAAGTTAAGAAGTGCAACATTTGTGAACAGTGGATGACAAGGGAAATTGTACGACTAGCCAAGAAGAAAAGGGAACCATACTTAAGGTCTAGGCAGCTAAGAACAGAACGGGTCCTGGAGGAATACCGGAAGAGTAGCACAAGTCTTAAACGAGGAATCAAGCGGGCTTGACGGGTTATGAAATAGTTTTAGCGAGCAGAATGGAGGAGAATCTCAAAGCATTTTATTTTAATATGAAAAGCAAGAGGGTAACTAGAGAAAGGATTGATCTACTAAAGGATAATGAAGGAAGGCTGTGTGTCGAACCTGAGCGAATTGATGAGACTCTGAATGATTACTTTGCATCAGTGTTTACTGAGGAGAGGAACATGATGAATGTTAAGATGAGAGATAAAACTTTGATTCGTCTGGATCACGTTGACATAAGTAGCAAAGATATGTTGCGGAGGTGAGAGGTTATTAAGTTGGACAAATCCCCAGGATCGGATGAGATCTATCCCAGAGTGCTTAGTGAGGTGAGAGAGGAAATAGCTGGGGCCCTGACAGATATCTTTTTGCAATCCTTAAATACAGGTGAGGTGCCGGAGGACTGGAGGGTAGCTTATGTTGTCCCCCTGTACAGGAAGGGTAGTAGGGATATTCCGGGTAATCAAAGACCAGTGAGCCTGACGTCAGTGTTGGGAAAGTTGCTGGAGAATGTACTGAGGGATAGGATCTACTTATATTTAGAAAAGAATGGGTTTATCAGTGATAGGCAACATGTAGGCAGGAGCTCAGAAATGTGGATTGGACACAGCTGTTTGAAGGGAAGTCTACATTTGAGATGTGGGAGGCTTTCAAAGGTAGATTAAAGATAGTGCAGGATAAACGTGTCCCGTTAAAGGCAAAAGTTAAGAAGTGCAACATTTGTGAACAGTGGATGACAGGGGAAATTGTACGACTAGCCAAGAAGAAAAGGGAACCATACTTAAGGTCTAGGCAGCTAAGAACAGAACGGGTCCTGGAGGAATACCGGAAGAGTAGCACAAGTCTTAAACGAGGAATCAAGCGGGCTTGACGGGTTATGAAATAGTTTTAGCGAGCAGAATGGAGGAGAATCTCAAAGCATTTTATTTTAATATGAAAAGCAAGAGGGTAACTAGAGAAAGGATTGATCTACTAAAGGATAATGAAGGAAGGCTGTGTGTCGAACCTGAGCGAATTGGTGAGACTCTGAATGATTACTTTGCATCAGTGTTTACTGAGGAGAGGAACATGATGAATGTTAAGATTAGAGATAAAACTTTGATTCGTCTGGATCACGTTGACATAAGTAGCAAAGATATGTTGCGGAGGCGAGAGGTTATTAAGTTGGACAAATCCCCAGGATCGGATGAGATCTATCCCAGAGTGCTTAGTGAGGTGAGAGAGGAAATAGCTGGGGCCCTGACAGATATCTTTGTGGAATCCGTAAATGCAGTTGAGGTGCCGGAGGACTGGAGGGTAGCTTATGTTGTCCCCCTGTACAGGAAGGGTAGTAGGGATATTCCGGGTAATCAAAGACCAGTGAGCCTGACGTCAGTGTTGGGAAAGTTGCTGGAGAATGTACTGAGGGATAGGATCTACTTATATTTAGAAAAGAATGGGTTTATCAGTGATAGGCAACATGGCTTTGTGCGGGGGAGATCGTGCCTGACCAACTTAATTGAGTTCTTCGAGGAAGTGAGCTAGTTGATAAATGAAGGAAGGGCTGTTGATGTCATATACATGGACTTTAGTAAGGCGTTTGATAAGGTTCACCATGGTCGACTAATGGAGAAATTGAAGTCATATGGTGTGCAGGGTGTTCCCTCGAGGTAGCTAAAGAACTGTATGAGAAATAGGAGACAGAGAGTAGTAGTTGAAGGGAGTTTCTCGAAATGGAGAAAGGTGACCAGTGGTGTTCCACAGGGGCCACTGTTGGGGCCACTGTTGTTTGTAATACATATAAATGATCTGAAAGAGGGCACTGTTGGTATGATCAGCAAGTTTGCAGATCACACGAAGATTAGTGGAGTAGTAGAAAGCATAAGGGACTGTCACAGAATACTGGAGGATATAAATAGACTGGAGAGTTGGGCGGAAAAGTGGCAGATGGATTTCAATCCAGAAAAATGTGAGGTGATGCAAGTAGGCAAGACTAATTCTAGAGCGAATTACGCAATGAACGGAAGAGCCGTGGGAAAAATTGCTGGGCAGAGAGATCTGGGAGTGTAGGTCCATTGTACTCTGAATGTTGCTGCACAGATGGATAGAGTAGTCAAGAAGGCATATGGTTTGCTTGCCTTCATTGGATGGGGTACTAAATACACGAGCTGGCAAGTCATGTTAACATTGTACAAGACATTGGTTCAGCCGCATTTAGAATACTGTGTACAATTCTGGTCGTCACATTACCAAAAGGATAGGGAGACTTTTTAGAGGGTGCAGAGAAGGTTTGCGACGATGTTGCCTGGTATGGAAGGTGCTAGCTATGAAGAAAGTTTGAGTAGGTTAGGTTTATTTTCATTTGGAAAAAGGAGATTGAGGGGAAATCTGGATGAGGTTTACAAAATCATGAAGGGAATAGACAGGGTGGATAGAGACAAGCTTTTTCCAAGGGTGAAGGATTCAATAACGAGAGGTCACGCTTCCAAGGTGTGAGATGGAAAGTTTAAGGGGGATACACACGGCAAGTACTTCACACAGAGGGGTGGTGGGCGTTTGGATCGCGTTGCCAGCAAAGATGGTACAGGCAGGCACGGTAGATTAATTTAAGATGCGTCTGGACAGATGCATGAGTAGGTGGGGAGCAGAGAGTTACAAATGCTTAGGAATTGACTGACAGGTACATTTGGATAGGCTCAGGCTTGGAGGGCGGAAGGGCCTGTTCCTGGGCTGTACATATTCTTTGTTCTTTTTATTAACATATACTTTCCTTTTCATGTTGTATTTATTAGAAGGTGCGAGGTTGGGAAGTGCTTTTGGCAAAAAGGACCGGAATCTCCTTGGTCACGCGTCACAAACAGAATTCATGCATTGCATCCATTAATCAGGACAGGAAATGAAATGCCAGCCTTCATTACAAAATGAGTCATATGTAGTAGTGGAGTGTTGTTGAGGCAGTATTTGGGCTATTGTGGACAGACTTTCTGACCTTTATAACGCGGTGATCTCCTTGTCACAGAGGCAGTGCAAAGCTGTTTAATCAGAATAATCACTGGGATGATGGTAACATGAAGAGAGTGTGAAGGAAATTGATGTTTAATTTGCAGTACCGTGAGAGAATAAGAGTTGACTGCATTGAATCTTGAAGATTATGGACGAACACACATTACATCCAGAGAAAGACATTGATGGCATGAGAAATTGCATTTTGCCCATGATGCATGCTTCATTTTAGTTTGTGTACCTCTGTGAAGCTCCCAAGTTAGTTGGGAGAGAGCTCCAGGCTCTGAATGGACTCTCATTGCCTCAATGTGCAGTTGGTGTGTGACACTGCACTGAAAGTCACATTGTTCACAAATCAGTCAGCAGCTGAAATGCCTAAAATGTTTACTGTTCCCAACAGCTTCCGACCTCCACTGGGAATACCGGTCTGCCTTCTCGGAGATGTTCACCCTCCTCCCCGTCAACGAACCATATTAATGTATCTATTGTGTACCATTACCAATGGAGCCAGGAGGAACGACATAGAGCAGTCTATCCGTGCAGCCTCTGTTTCATTGGTTTGTCTCGTTTGGTCATAGATAACATCCTCTTATTTCTGTACAATGGGCTTGAGTGGCTGAATTGCCACCTCCTGATGTCATGGGAGACGCTCAAGAACCTGACTGGGCAAACCGTGTTTCCTGTTTAACAGCTCATGTGTTTGACTGGGCTCCTTATCTTCCTGTGTAATAGTCAGGAGAGAATGAATGGGCTATCCCTATTCTTATCCAATAACATTGATGGGCAGAATTGCCTCCTCATATTCCTGTGAAGTGAGCTTGAGGTGCTGAATGAGCACCTCTCTTTACTCTGGTAACGCACAGTGTCCAGCAGGACTGTTACATGAATGTTACCGACAGTTCAAATGCACAAGGCTGAATGCAGTCTGGGTCTTCCTGCACATGGACACATGCTGCTTCCGGAGCTGAGGGGGTAACATTATTCTAAACATTGCATGATTTTCAGTCAACAACTCCACTTCAGAGATTCTGTTGGAGGGAAGACACCGTGGCGCAAATGAGGATCCTTGTGCTGTGCATCTCCCGCAGAGATGTCCCGAGACTGAGGTGGGACATGTCGAAGAACTACAAACAGCTCCTTTGTGCTGAATCACTTCAACCTGTGGGGAGGTTACGCTTCATTTCCATTATGTTCAATTTTCTTCAGGTTATTTGATACCATCCTCAGTTAAATACTGCCTTGTTGTCAGGGCCAGTCACCTGGTTTTTATATATTTTGTTGATGTCAATAGGTCACGGTGTATAGTTGCGGTGTGTTTCCTTCTCACAGAGGGGAGTGACCGTCTGGACGTCACTATTCCACAGAGGACGGGGAGATAGATCAATGAGGTAGTTGGAAGACAGGGATAGATGGAT
>NW_025205419.1:0-2494 GCF_004010195.1 Chiloscyllium plagiosum | reverse complement strand
GTCTCAGACTGGGTCATGTTCAGTGTTAGGAGCAAGTCAGACAGGTTTCTTAAATTTGTAAAAATAACTAATCTAAATCCAAAGCAAAGTTAGTCGAATTACGATGGATACATAAATGATATACAGTTTGAACATCGACAATATATACATCAACATTTATTTTTCTATAAATCGGAGACACAGAAACATGCATACGTAGACACACGCACACGCATATCTGAAGGCAAACCGAAAAAAAATGGAACTGTGCAGAATATTAATTCGAAAGAGCTTTGTCCAAATAACAGTTAATTTCAGAATAAAAGCAAGATTGAGAGAGTTTCAATTGTTATTCTGCCTCTGAAGTTATTCTGCCTCACAGATGCTGCTAGCATTGGGGTTTCTTCCTGGAACAGTTAGATTTGGCTGAATTCCCTTTGCTGCATGCAGCGGAGAGATTCCAATGAATCCTCAACAGGAACCCTCAAAGTGTGCTAAAGGTGGCTGACTGATTTTCAGCTCTCTTATTTTGCTGTAGAGAAATACAAGTAGAGACGGAGCAATGGCCATTGCTTCTACGACAGTTTGCATTTGCTCCCTCTCTGATCTGAAACATGCAATAATGTGACCCAAACCCCAACATGGACTCGGTAAGGTCTGGTTGAACATTCTCCTGATTGAATTACTCCATCCCTATTAATTGCTCCATTTATAAATGATTTGTAATTTATAATTTGAAGGTATATTTATATGTGTCTGCATAATTTTTGTACAATAAATTCATGTCTTCATAGTACCTGTGTTAAAATGATTGTGTTGTTTTCTAAAATTAAATCCTTAGTTTTATTCTCTCATCCCTCAGCTCCGCCTCAATACACTCTCCTCAGGGTCTTATATGGTTCAATATGATCAGCTCTCATTCTCAGGTCTGAAGTACTCTGACCTTGTAGAGGCTATGAGGGGCATGGATGCGGGATCAGCCAAGGTTAATTTCCGAGGCTGGAGGCGTCCAAACCAGAGGGCAACGATTTAAAGTGAGAGGGGAAAATTAAACAGATTCCTGAGTGGTAACTTTTTCACACAGAGGGTAGTGCGTGTGTGGAGCGAGCTGGCAGCGAAAGTGGTGGAGGCTGGTACAATTACAACATTTAAGAGGCAATGGATGGGTATATAAATAAGAAGGGTTTAGCGCAGTATGACACTATGATTCTATCAGGCCTTCATTGTCGCAAGGAGTAAAGCGAAGCATCTGTGAAAAATTTCCAAAACTTTTGCATTTTTTTTCTCTTTCAATTTCAGGATTCTTTACTACATACAATACATTCGATGTAGTCTCAGCATTGTCATGTACAGATGCAGCAAAACATCCCGATGAGTATACCCGATTGCCTTTGCATGAAACAGCATCATTCAATACACTTCCCTAATCTGCTGACTGGGTTTATATGACTCATGGACTGAGACACACACATCACTCCGTACCAATGTGTTCTGTGATGTTCCCTTCATTTAAGTAGGTTCCTATTATTTTATCTGTGCTGAGCACTGCCAAAGTTTGCTCACTAACTTCCCCTGTTGGTATCCCATTGCGGAGTCTCCATATGCTGTTAAATGTCTATCTTGGTAAATGAACTAATTGAGCTCCAATTCAATCAGTCCTCTCATCTAAGTCATTGGTATAGATGATACATTGTTGATAACGTCACACGGATCCCTGAGGCACTCCACCAAGTTACAACTTTACAACCTGAATATAAACATTTATCCTGAATGTTTATTCCCTGATAGTTTACCAGGTTTCCCCTGTTCCTGGGCAGTAAGCGAGAAAGGTTGGATGGCCTCATCCTACACTGTGTAATGTACTTAGCCGACTGAATGACTTCAATCTATTCCTGTGTAAATCCTTAGAGGGCAGACTGGTCTCCGTCTGTCTCATTATAACGATGCTGACTGGCTGAATGGGATCTTTCTTTATCTCTGTAGCATTACTGAGTGGTTCAGAGAACAACATATGGGTTAGGGTCAGCAGCTGGCCATTCAGCCCCTCGCGTCTGCTGCACCATTCACAATGTGCATTGTTGATGTGATTGTAACGAAACATCACCTTCCTGCCAGTTCCCAATAAACATGGATTCTCTTGTTCACCAAAGATCTATGGAACTGAACCTTGCTACTTCGGCATGAGAACAGCACAGATCATACAAACCTAAAGAGAAAGGAACATCCCTGTCTCTGTCAGAAATGGGAAGGTCCTTATTCTCAAAATGTGTTCCCCTCAAATGAATCACCACTCCTTTGATATATAAGGAGTGGACAATTAGGAACATATATCGACCATTCAGCCCATAAAGCCTGTCCACATTCTCATTAACGCTCCTAAATCAAATATTTACCAAATTCAGCCTGCACTGACTTCGTTGAAAGACAATTCCAGGCACCACAAGATCACATGAGCAATGAACCCTGGAAATAGAATTAGGCAATTCAGCCCATCTTGTCTGCCATGACATTTGAT
>NW_025205418.1:1550-10475 GCF_004010195.1 Chiloscyllium plagiosum | reverse complement strand
ACCTGCCCTGCACAAAGTCATGCAGACTGTCCCGAATTAGGCCATGCTTTCCCAAATGTCTATAAATCCTACCCATATGAATTCTTTCCAAAAGCTTCCCAATTTCCCTTATATTCGCAGTCATCTGGGACCTCTCCTGTGGTGAGTCAGTATACAAAGGTATTGGTCAAGGCCCCAGTAATCTCCTCTCTTGACTCTTTCAATAAACTGTGATAGTTAACATTTGGACCTAGGGACCTAACCACCTTAATGCTCTTCAAGAGACCCAACACCACTTCTTTCTTTGCTCCCATGGCAATGTGAGTGGCTGAGCCCTGCTCAAAGACAGAAAGGGAGGTGATCTGCTGCGGCCCCAGTGAGGTCATGGTAAGCTCCTCAAACTGGGTGGGAGCTCGGTACTGGATGGTGTAATGATACTATGGCTCGGAGAGCTGTATATTGTTCTGGGTTTTTATTTGAAGAAAATTGGAGTGAGACGTTTTGAGCAGCTTGTGAGGCCTTGGGTTTTCTTTAATTTAGACCAACAGAAGCAGCCTGAATGGTTGAGGTCAGGCTCCGACAGAACCAAGATTTTTAGTTTTACTTTTCAGCTGCAGTCGCTGGGGTCTTGAAGCTGGGTTTGGAAGCTGCAGTCCATCTCTCCGTGCTCCTCTCTCTCTGAGTTTTCTCTTGGTGTTTTATCTCCTGGGTTGGAGATTGTCATGGGAGATAATTGGTTTTCTTAATTTGCTTTTGTTCAGGTTGTGTTTATGGGAAATTATGATATTGGAAGAGTTAATTATTGTAGTTAATATATGTATTGTTAAGCCTTAAGATAGTGTTACAATTAAGCCAAATCTTTCCTTGTTACTTTATGTATATTTTAGTTTTTGTGTAAAGATTAAGTGTGTTTTGAAAAACATCGAGTAGTGTGACCAATCGAAATGCGACTGGAATGCGACACTCTCCTCCAAGATGGCGACTTGCGAACACTGCCATCCTGAAAACCCCACAGCCGCTGCCTCTGATTGCTGGAGAAGCTTTGCCACCATTGCTGCTACCGCTGGCCCCAAACTATTGGGAGGGCGTGCTTGAGTGCCACAACTTAGATGTTACATCATCGGGCATACAGAGGGAAGGAAGAGAATGAAAGAAAGCAGATGGGAGTGGATGGGCCCTGGGCTCAAGCACCCCCCACGCAGCCCTGCTACTCTGTTACCATCTTCAGTTGTTAATTTCTGCAACAATTGGACATTTGATTCATGAGCCTTGGAAATCGCCATGTGTGAGACCTGAACATCTCACTGTGGAAGAGGATTATATTGTTATTTTCATTGAGTAGGGATGACGGATGGTGGATGCTGCTTTTAGAGCACTTTCGGTCTATGGGATCGCAGATATTTCGTGTTGATAGAGGAGAGCACGGGAAGTCAGTCCACCCTGTTTCCCATGCTCCTGATGTACCAGCCCCTTTAACTGCCTCATATTCATTCCCAGGATGAGGGCATCGCTGCCCAGGCACCATTTATTGCCCTTCCCAAAATGGCCAGAGGGCAGTTAAGAGTCACCCACATTGCTGTGTGTCTGGGGTCACATGTAGACCATACCAGGTAAGGATGGCAATTTCTTTCCTTAAAAGACATGAGTGAACCAGACGGGGTTTTCCGACAATTGACAATGTTTCATGGTCATCATTAGATTCTTAATTGCAGATTTTTATTGAACTCAAATACCAGCCCATTGCCTGGGTTTCTGGATTAACAGCCCAGTGATATTACCACTCGGCCAGCAACTCCCCTCATCAGGTTCTGTTTTACACTCATTCTATGATTGCCCTCTTTTGTGGGCCCGTACCTTTCCCGTCTGGTCGGGTCTGGTCCTAACATTCACTGCTGTCTGGAGCATGTTTTGTCTTCGGCCACGGTTTATGGTTTCACCTTCAGGAGTAAACTCTGATGATTTATGCTTCAGGAGCAAGGCTGAAACTGCATTTGCAGCACAGGCAGCAGCAGGCCAGATATTTACTGATTCAGTGGATGTCTCCCTGACAGTGCCGAAGAGCTGAATACTGGGAAGATTGCCTGCTATAGAGTCTTTTAATAACTCTTCCTGTTAATAATACAGCATAGCAGTTATACCACACTCCCGACAAGTGGGGGAAAAATACACTCATACACTTATCTGTTACATCCTGAGATGTCTCTGCCACCACAAGATATGAATGAAAGTTAACAATAGGAACAAGAAGTTTATGAGGGTCCTCGAACAAACCAATAAACTGTTGCTTTCAGTGTGACATCAATGTTTGGGCACAATCGTTCTGAGCTGCATTTGCTGAGCCACTGGGGTGAAAGCAGTGAGTCTTTAATCGAGTCAGTAGCATGTGTGGTGAGGACAGGATTACTTGCTGCAAACCTGCAGTGTGTGCAAAATGACGTATCCCCCAAAAGCAGGTGCCCTTCATGGACAGACAGGTGCTCACTTCTCCTTGTTGATGTACAACGACTGCACAATTGGCTACACAGTTCCGGCTTGTCCCTGAGAAACGATAGTGTTTAGACTTGTCTCTGTCTTGCAGGCAGAATAATTTCAACATGATGGACATAATCCAGCTGACTCCTACTTTGGACATTGTTCCCGCTTCAGTGTAGCATTCCATCCATTCTGGCTGAAAACTGTAACCTTTTAAACATTCTTTCAGTGATCCTACCAACTTAGGTAAAGCTGGAATAAAGTTACACTGATTACAGCCGAGGCGGATAAATGAGAAAGAGGATGAGGAAACAAGTGAATTATTTCAACTTTCTGGAGATCTGTATTGATCCCATCTATTGAAGTCAAAAGTTATCACCGGGTCCAATATTGAACATATACAATTGACCTCCAACGAGAGAAATCAAGCTCAACAGAAAATTAGCCAAACTTAGCACCAGCCGGCAGGTATTGGTGACAGAGAACAGTGGAAACCAAGGTCAAAAAGCCCACATAGATTGAAGTGGAGCCAGTTATAACTAGCCCGAAGATTGTGTGTTGGAAAATATTAGACCAGACTTTCTGACAACTTGACATCCTCTTTGTGCCCGAGGATGTGCAATTTACATCAGCCCCAGCGCGGCAACAGTGAAGGCTGTTGGCAAGACTCTATTGGAAACTTGGAACCTCGTTCATGGCCTCATTGGCCAAGGACCATGGAACATTGTGGAAGGTCCAGGATGAGGGGAATCAAAATACCCACCTGGAAGGCACACCCTCAGTGAAGGCTGACATCAAGACTCCTGGGAGAAGACCATGAAGCAACCCAATAAGGCCCAGGAGAAGATCTGCCCTGACAGGGAGACCCACCTTCGTGGAAGGGAACCAGCCCTCGGTCGGAGAGGAAGGAGATTCCAACGGCCCAGCTCAAACATGTGGATCATTGCAGCTAATATCCTTTCACAGATGGATAGAGCTATGCAGAGAGTAAATATTGTGGGAATTTGGGAATTATTCACATCGCAGTGTTTACTTTGTGAATAAAATCAAGTTGTAACACAAATCAGATTCTGTTTCCCTTTGTCTGCATCACTGACAATACCTTCGGGTAAAGGTTTTGTTTTAATACACAGGCTGATTGAAGTGTCTGAAGCACAGACAACATTGGAGACTGGCCTGAACCAGGATTGGTAGACGTACAGTTAACAATGTCACATGTTCTCCTACAGTCCTTGTTGTTTGGAATACCTTCCCAGTTAGTGTCATGGAATATCCTCTGATGGGACTCCAGTATCCCAGCATCCCCACAGTGTGGAAACAGGCCCATTGGTCCAAAAAGTCCACACCGACCCTCCGAAGGGTAACCCACCCAAACCCATTCATCTAACCTGCACATCTTTGGATTGTGGGATGAAACCGGAGCACCCGGAGGAAACCCACACAGACACGGGGAGGATGTGCAAACTCCACACAGACTGTCACCCGAGGCTGGAATTGAACCCAGGTCATGACACTATGAGACAGCACTGAGCCACCGTGCAGCCTGTGGAAGATAGCTGGTGCCCGAATGTAAATAAAGAAAAATATTTTATTTCCCCTTTTATCTGAAATCCGACAGAAAGAATTCATGACGGAAAGGATGGAAAAGCATTTAGAAGCAGCCTAAACATTTGGTGATGGAGTATGGGTTTCTCACTCAATGGGGGACAGGCCGGTTTCTCAAAGTTTAATGAATAATTCAATGTCGAATTAGCATCAGATATTTTTACTGGCTCCTGAATGAAAAAAATCTGCCGACAATGTTGTGTTCCACGAAGGATTGAATTACAGCTTTAATGTAGGGTGACTCCCCCCTGAGGTTGGGGATTGAATTACAGCTTTAATGTAGGGTGACTCCCCCCTGAGGTTGAGGATTGAATTACAGCTTTAATGTAGGGTGACTCCCCCCTGAGATTGGGGATTGAATTACAACTTTAATGTAGGGTGACTCCCTCCTGAGGTTGGGGATTGAATTACAACTTTAATGTAGGGTGACTCCCCCCTGAGGTTGGGGATTGAATTACAGATTTAATATAGGGTGACTCCCCCCTGAGGTTGAGGATTGAATTACAGCTTTAATATAGGGTGACTCCCCCCTGAGGCTGGGGATTGAATTACAGCTTTAATGTAGGATGACTCCCCCTGAGGTTGGGGATTGAATTACAGCTTTAATCTAGGGTGACTCCCCCCTGAGGTTGGGAACTGAATTACAGCTTTAATGTAGGATGGCTCCCCCCTGAGGTTGGGGATTGAATTACAGCTTTAATGTAGGTTTGCTCTCCCCTGAGGTAGGGGATTGAATTACAGCTTTAATGAAGGATGGCTCCCCCCTGAGGTTGGGGACTGAACTACAGCTTTAATGTAGGATTGCTCCCCCCCTGTGTTTGGGGATTGAATTACAGCTTTAATGTAGGATGGCTCCCCCCTGAGGTTGGGGATTGAATTACAGCTTTAATGTAGGATGGCTTCCCCCTGAGGTTGGGGATTGAATTACAGCTTTAATGTCGGATGCCCCCCTCCTGAGGTTGGGGATTGCTAAACGAAAGAATGAAGAGACAAATAAAATCTGCCAATGCTGGAATCCACAATGGACAGGCAGGAGGCTGCAAGAACACAGCAAGCCAGGCAGCATCAGGAGGTGGAGAAGTCAACGTTTCAGGTGGAACCCTTCTCCAGGAGTGAAGAATGAAGACATCCAGTTCCAGTCTGCTCTCCTTCCATTTTTCTCTCATCACACTGACTGGGACAAATGGGGAAAGGTGTCTCTGACTGATCTGTCCTGCTGTCTTATCATCGCACCTGGGAGATACACACACCCAAGCTTTTTCATGCAGAGAACAGAATCAATTTGGGAAACTACTACAACATTCTACAGTCCCTGAATGAGCTGCAGACAATCCCATTGGTGATCAAAGAGAGTTCAGTGTTGGAACATACAACACAGAACAGTGGAGCACAGAAAAGGTCCTTCACACCTTGATGTTGTGCTGACATTTTATCCTCCTCTCAGGTCAAACTAACCTCCATCCCCTTCATTCACAATCATCTATGTGGGTATCTAAGATTCCCTTAAATATCCCAAATGTATCTGACTCTACTACACTGGCTGGCTGTGCATTCCAACCACCCACCACTCTCTGTGTAAAGAACCTATCTCTGACATCTCCCTGAAACTCAATCCCTCTGTTCATGAAAGGCAACACACCATGTGCCTTCATAACAAACCTGACAACTTGGGTGGATTTGGATCCCATGATCCCTCTGTTCCTCCATCCTGCCAAAAATCCTGCCTTTAACCCGATAATCTACATTCAAATTCGAGGGTATGGCACTTTACAAATGAGATCCATCAACCAGATTTCAGAAACCTCTCTGCATTTCCTCAAGTGAGCTCCTGCTGTCCAAACGTGTTCAGGGTGTGGGGTATGTATGATTTCGACAGTGGATCCACGATCTAAAAACATTATCTTTTTTTCCCATCCACCCTCCCCAACCCTAGTAATAAAACTACAGGAACCAATTGTCTAACCCCGCATAGAGCATAATCACAGCAACACTCACTTATGGCCAGCCTGCTGGGGTGAAATCCTCTGGTAGGGTGTCGGTGTCCTTCTAGCAGTGGGGAATTGATTCCTGGTATCCCGGCTCTACCCCACTGCTGGTGAGCTTTTCTGGGAGTTGGTTTAACTAACAGAGGGGTTCACCTCCATGTTGTAACAGTTTAGGGGCTCGTCGTCTGAGATTTGGAGAGATTTGGAGAGTTTTAAAGAGACCCAGTCTGAGATTGGGACAGATATGGAAAAGTTTAGACAGATCCACTTTGACATTTGGACAGGTTTGGGTAGGTTTAAAGAGATCCTGTCTGAGAGTTTGACAGATTTGCAGAGGTTTAAATAGATCAAGTCTGAGATTTGGACAGGTGTGAGTAAGCTTAGACAGATCCAGGCTGAGATTTGAAAAGATTTGAACAGACTTGGGGTGTGAAATGTCCCAGCAGATTTAAACATTTGCCGAATACTGTCCGAGAATATTAAATATAACTCAGCTGAGGAAAATTGTTTAATTTAGGTTACCTGTGTTTGGGTAAAGTAAAATTAAATTCGGTAAATCCCTCTTTAGATTGTTAGAGGTTCTGGGATTTGAATATGCTTCCCAAACTCTCCAAGGAAGTTTGGAAATACAATGGAAGGATATACTTTTAGAATTAGCCAATAGGATGGAATTGGGTTCAACCAGGGACCAAAGGAAAGCTGAAAATGTAGCGGTTGGTCAAACCCTTAGGTGTATCAGAGACACAGACAGGTGCAGGAGAGTTAGAGAAACATACGCTGCACATGAGGGAACTGGAGATAAAGAAAAGGAGAGAATGTGTTCAGTCTAGATTAGAGTGGTGCTGGAAAAGCACAGCAGTTCAGGCAGCATCCGAGCAGCAGGAAAATTGACGTTTCGGACAAAAGCTCTTCATCAGGAAAAGAGGCAGAGTGCCTGCAGAGTGGAGAGATAAATGAGAGGTGAGTGGGGGTGGGGATGGAGGTGATAGGTCAGGGAGGAGGGTGGAGTGGATAGGTGGGAATGAAGATAGGCAGATAGGACAGGCCATGAGGGCAGTGCTGAGCTGGAAGGTTGGAACTGGACTGAGGTGGGGGAAGTGGAAATGTGGAAACTGTTGAAGTCCACATTGATGCCATGGGGTTGAAGTGTTCCGAGGCGGAAGATGAGGCGTTCTTTCTCCAAGCGTCGGGTGGTGAGGGTGCGGCGGTGGTGGAGGCCCAGGACCTGCATGTCCTCAGCAGAGTGGGAGGGGGAGTTGAAATGTTGGGCCACAAGGCTGTGCTCGAAACGTCAGGTGGTGAGGGAGCGGCGGTGGATTCAACCCCATGGCATCAATGTGGAAGAACGCCTCATCTTCCTTTCCACCTATCCACTCCACTCTCCTCTCTGACCTACCACCTCCATCCCCACCCCCATTCACCCACTGTACTCTTTGCTACCATCCCCCCCCCCCCCTCTCATTTATCTCTCCACTCTGCAGGGACCCCGCCTCTATTCCTGATGAAGGGCTTTTGCCCAAAACATTGATTTTCCTGCTCCTCGGATGCTGCCTGACTTGCTGTGCTTTTCCCGCACCACTCTCATGTTTCCAGCATCTGCAGTCCTTGTTTTTACCAGAGAATGTTCTCAGCTGATCAAAGAGAGCGAGAGAAGAGAGAGAGAATTTGAACTTCAGAAGTTGCAAATTAGTGAGGAAGGTCAAGTTGACAGGATGGAAATGAAGAGAGAAAGTCGTGATGTATGCAAATATTTTTAAAATTGCCATATTCTGATGAGAAAGATGATGAAGCCTTGTTTATTTCATTTGAAAAATTGTCTGGGAAGATGGAGTGGCCAGAGAGCTTGTGGGTAATGCTAGTTCAGACTGAGCTGGGGGGCAGAGCTAGTGAAGTGTGTGCAGGGCTGTCAGATGGGGGGGGTCAAGAGATTATACAGATGTCACACAGACTATTCTGAGAGCATCTGAATTGGTATCAGAAGCATTTTGACAGCGGTTCAGAAACATAAAGAAGGAACCGGGTCAGACTTACATTGAGTTCAAAAGAATTAATCTCAGTAATTCTAATGGAAGGGTGTGTGCCCTAAAAGCAGATAAGATATATCAGGCTCTGAGAGATTATTCTGCTGGAGGGATTTGTAAACTCACTGGGAGAGATGATCAGAATTCATGTGGATGGACAGAAAGTTCACGAAATGTGAAGAGCAGCAGAGATGGCAGATGAATATGTATTGGCGCATTTGGCAGAATTCGGCTTCCAAAAGGAATTTCTTCCCATGTTGGATAAAAATTGGAAGAATGGGAGATCTTTCACTGAAAAAAGTCAAGTAAATCACACGGGGAATAGTTTCCCTCAGGAGCAAAAAGAAGCCAAAGGGGATGGAAAGGAGTTGAAAGGCTTCAGGTGTTTGACTCGAATAGAGTGGGACACATGCAGTTACAGTGTTGATAGTTTAAGAAGGGCCCTGGGAAAAGGTGTTTTCACTGTGAGAAGTGGGACACATAAGGTCACAGTGCAGGTGGTTGTGGGAAAAGATGTGGTAAAAGAGGCTAAACCAGTGGGATTAATGAAAGTAATAAAGGAAACCTCAGGAAAGGCCGAGGAGCTGCAGGTGAGGGCACAGCGCAGACAGGAGCTGGGTATTGAGTTAGTGCCCGATCTCTATAAAGACTTCACCTCTGTGGGTAAAGTTTACTCAGGAAAAACAGGGGGAGAAGGGAAAGATGTTACAACTTTGAGTGATGCGGGAGGTAATCAGTCTCTAATAGTAAGAGATTACAGTATTTGCACTCTTTTGGACAGGTTACCTGAGAGTGAAAATTTGTGGAATAGATGGACAGAAATGTAGCGTTCCTCTTTCTAAGATCAGGTTGGAGAGCCAAAT
>NW_025205418.1:0-1492 GCF_004010195.1 Chiloscyllium plagiosum | reverse complement strand
AAAGGTGAACATGAACAGGAGGCAACAAAATGCATACTCAGAAAAGGAACCAGTCTGTATTCCCAGCGGTTATTATCAAAAGGGCAGAACCCTGAGACCAAAATGGAGTTGACACCATGTGAGTGCAGAGGAGAAATGGGCAGAAGTGCACCAGATTGTGTTGCTGGGAGCATCCAGACAGGAAGTATTACGGGGAGCACATTAGTTACAAGGAGGAAGTCACTGAGGGGTGAGGAGGACTCAGGCTCAGATACAAAAGCACTTCTTTCGGCCTGGTCTGTATAAGCATGTGTTTATATTTTGCTGTACATGTCACACATGTGAGGGACGGGAGAGACAGTAATAAAACCAGCACCTTTGTTGGGAATTCCTGCATTCGAAGAGCTTTCACACAGGTTATGATTTATTGTGCAGGTCTCCTCCCTAAAACCAGACAGTAATAAAACCAGCACCTTTGTTGGGAATTCCGACATTTGAAGAGCCTTTCACGCTGGTTATGATTTATTGTGCAGGTAGACATCCACAAACCAAAACTAAAAGTGTGAAGCAGTACTTTCTAACCATAACGGATGTGTCTACTAGAGTTCCAGAGGCAATTCCATTCCGGAGTGTTAGGGCAAAAAGGGTAGTGAAGGGGTTGGGAGCTTTCTTGATGCGGTATGGGGTCCCCAGAGAGATAAAATCTGACCCAGGGTTTAATTTTATTGCTTGGCTGTTTCAGGAAGTCATGGACAGGTTAGGCATACAACACTGAGAATCAAGTGTGTACCGTCCTGAATCCCAGGGAGCCTTGGGAAGGTGGTCTCAGACCCTGAAGACCATGTTAACAGCGAGCTGTCAGGATTATCCGAATGATTGGGATAAATGCATCCCATTCATATTGTTTACCGTTAGAGATGCCACAAACAAACTGACTCCGTTTACTCCCTTTGAATGAATATTCTGACATGAAGTGACGGGACCTGTGAAATTAGGAGGGTTTTTGAGTTACAGACCTGGGGGTATTCCAGCCAAGTTCTGGCAGTGATTGTCCTTTTCACCCTGTGGACCGAGCAGGAGGCTGGGGTCGGGGGTGGGTGCAGGGTCGGAGGGGGGGATCTATCTGTGTGCTTCTGTCTGTCTCTGTGTGAGAATTTGATTCTCAATCCTGGTTTTGATCCTTTAACCTCACTCCCTCCCTGAACAGCTCTCCTAAAGCAAGGCCCTGGAGCAGGATCTGTCCCTAATTGGAGAGAGTGGGTGTGAGAGACCATCGAGAGACCTGGGGCCATCTGGACATCCCTTGACTTGTTCTTGTATCTGTCGGATAATTCCTCTTCCCTCTCTTACTCTGTCATACTCACTTTGTACCTGTCTCTCTCTCTCTCTCTCTCTCTCAAACTTTCTCTCTCTTACTGGAAGCCTGTCCTTTTGTCTTTTTTTCTCTTTGATCTCTTCTTTCTACTTTTGCACATGTTCATTCCTTCCATCTTCCCTCCCTCCCTGAGACTAC
>NW_025205417.1:10304-10475 GCF_004010195.1 Chiloscyllium plagiosum | reverse complement strand
ATCCTTATTTATAATCAGTGTCTTGGTTTCCAGATGCGAGCGAATTCCCCAGGTTCCCCAGTCAGTGAGTACAGACACTGGGGGATTCAGTGATAGTAACACCATTGAATACCAAGGGGCAGGTTAGATTGTATTTTATTGGTGATGGTCATGGTCTAGCATTTGTGTGGC
>NW_025205417.1:8593-10219 GCF_004010195.1 Chiloscyllium plagiosum | reverse complement strand
CCAAGTCCCTGTACAGCTACAGTAAGACACCATTTCTCCTGGACTCACATCCCCCTGAAATGAAGGTCAGCACACCATTTATCTTCTTTCCGGCAATATTGCTTTCAGTGACTGGTGTACAAGGAGATCCAGATCCTTTTCAATGTTATAGCTCCCCACTTGCTGGTTGTATGTACACTGGGCAGCGTGCCAATGCCATGCCCAGTATTGACTTTTGGTTTCAGGAATCACTGCGCTGCAGGGACCTCAGGGGTTTATACAGAAGGAAACAACAAAAAGGAGCATACGTCCCTTTGTAGATCAACATGTTTCCACCAATCCTTTTCAAATGGTCGGCTGCCAGTTTATCGTTCCCACCAAAGGGCACACTGTCACCTCTATCCACATTGTTCTCCATCTGTCACGTATTTACCCTTTCACTCTACTTGTCTTAGCCTTCTCGGTGCTTTTTTACATCCTCCTCATCCACTCACAATCCCACATCCGTTAGTGCTGTCAGCAGGCTGGGATATATTGTATCTGATTCCAGCAACCAAATGTTTAATGGGTATTGTGAACAGCTGGGCCCCAAGCACCAATCCCTGCGACACCTCAGCAACCGTCCTCTGTGAATTTCTATTTATTTATTTCGTTAATCTGGGTCTCACTGGCTGGGCCAGCATTTAGTACCTGACCCTAGATGCCCTTGGGAAGGTGGTGGTGAGCTGCCTTGTTGAACGCTGCAGTCCACCTGCTGCTGTTGACCTCCAATGCCATTAGGGAGGGAATTCAGGGATTCTGACCCAGCGACTATGAAGGAGCGGTGATGTATTTCCAAGTCAGGATGGTGAATGGCTTGGAGGGAACCTAAAGATGATAGTACTTCCATACATCTGCAGCCTTGTCCTTCTAGATAGACGTGGTCGTGTGCTGGGAAGATGGTCTCTGAGAATCTTTGATGAATCACTTCACTGCAGCATGTAGATAGTAAAACACTGCTGCTGCTGAGCGTTGATGGTGGAGCATTGTGGATATAGGGACAATCAAACTGGTTGCTTTGTCCTGGATGGTATAAAGCTTCTTGAGTGTTTTGGGGCTGCACTCATCAAGGCAAATTGGGAGAGTCTTCTATCACACTTCTGACTTATGCATTGTAGATGATGGATAGACTTTTGGAAATCAGGATGTGACTTACTCGCCACAGTATTCCTAGCTCCTGACTTGCTCTTGTAGTTATTGTGTTTATGTGGTGAGACCAGTGAGTTTCTGAGAAATGATTACCCACCAGGACTTTGATACTGGGGGATTCAGTGATAGTAACACGATTGAATACCAAGGGGCAGGTTAGATTGTATTTTATTGGTGATGGTCATGGTCTAGCATTTGTGTGGCGTGAATATTACTTGCCATTTGTCAGCCTGGATACTGTCCAGATCTTGTCGCAATTGAACATGGACTGCTTCAGTATCTGACGAGCCACAAATGTTGCAGAACATTGTACAATCATTGGCGAACATCCCCACTTCTGACCTTAAAATGGAAGGAAGGTCATTGATGAAGCAACCCTGAAGAAGTTTTTGGCCACTGCTCGAGGAACTCCTGCAGACTTGGAGCTGAGTTGACTGACCTTCATCCACCATGACCATC
>NW_025205417.1:6337-8392 GCF_004010195.1 Chiloscyllium plagiosum | reverse complement strand
GGATTGGGTTTGTTTTGCTTTTTATATACAGGAGGTACTTTGGTAATTTTCTACATAATCGGGGAATGCCATTGTTGTAACTGTATTGAATCAGTTTGGCTAGGGGAGTGGCAAGTTATGGAGCACAAGTTTTGAGTACTATTGCCAGAATGTTGTCAGATTATGGACGCTATGGAGTATCCAGCATCTCCAGCCATTTGTGGATATCGCGTGGACTGAATCAAATTGGCTGATGACTGGTAACTGAATCGCTGAGGACCACTGGAGGATCATCCACTCAGCACTTCTGACTGAAGATTGTTGCGAATGCATCAGCCTTATCTTATATACTGAAGTGCTGGGCTCTTTCATCATGGAGGAAGGGGTTATTTGTGGAATCTCTTCCTCCAGTAAATTGTTTAATTGTCCCCAATGTTTCTCGACTAGATGTGGAAGGACTGCAGAGCTTAGATCTGAACCGTTGCTTGTGGGATCACTTAGCTCTGTCTATCACTTCCTGCTTATGCTGTTTGGCGCACAAGTAGTCCTTTTTGGTGGCTTCACCAGGCTGAGACCTCATTGTCAGGTAAGCCTGGTGCTGCTCCTGCCTTCTTGCACACTCCATTGAACCAAGATTGATCCTCTGGATTGATGGTAATTGTTGCGAGGGGGATATGCCAGGCCATGAGGTTACGCGGGAGTACAATTCCACTGCTATTGATGACCCACAACACCTTATGGACATCCAGATTTGAACTGCTAGATCTGTTCGAAGTCTGTCCTATTTAGCACCGTGATAGTAACACCCACAATGGTGGAGGTTATTCTCAATGTGCAGGTATGACTTTATCTCCACAATGACTATGCGGTGGTCACTCTTACCGATACTGTCATGGACAGATACTTCTGCAACTGGCAAATTAGTATGGCTGTGGTCAAGTATGTATTTTCCTCTTGTTGGTTCCTTCACTACCTGCCGCCAGTTATGTCCTTTAGGATCCGGCCAGCTCGATCCGTAATGCTGTAGCTGAGACACTGTTGGTGGTGAACATTGAAATCCCCCACCCAGAATACATCCTGCGTACGTGCTACCCTCGGTGCTTCCTCCAAGTGTTGGTCAGCATGGAGGAGTACTGAGTCATCAGTTGAGAGAGCCTGGTCCATGGTAATCAGCAGGAGGTTTCCTTTCCCATGTGCAAACTAATGCCATGAGACTTCATGGGATACGGAGTCACTGTTGAGGACTCCAAGAGCAATTCCCTTCCAACTGTATCCTACTGTGCCGCCACTTCTGCTGTGTCCATCCTGCTGATGAGACAGGAAGGTAATGGGGAGTATGGGACATAGTCATACTCACTTAATCATACCTTTCAGAAAATGACAGGCTATTACTTATCGAGTCTGTTTATTTCGATTCACCGTTTCCTGCCAGCTGTCCCATTCTAGAAACTTGTCCATATATTAGCCACAATCCACTCAGATTTGATTTTGCAAATTGGGCTTGGAGCTTTACCAACATTTTTCTAAAAATCAAAATATTTTACATCCATTGCTTCTCTTTCATTTGTCTCCCAGTTTGTTTCTCAAACATAATTCCCATTTCATAAATCTATGTTGGTGTTGTCTATGACCATTACTTTCAGCAACAATAATTTCTGCTAAACCATTTACCTACTATGTTTATTGTTCCATGTACTCTACCATTTTCCCACACCAGACTCGGTTTTCCTTGTATTGTTAGAAAGTTTTGTGAAGACAGATCTGAAGTAGTCGCTTCATAGTTATGCCATTTCCTTGTACCCCATTCTCCACTCTCTGGTTTCAAACTGTAAGGAAACTGCACTTATTTTCTCATATTTCTCACACTGACATAATTTAACAGGCTAATACATTTCACTCTGATAACTCTTATGAATATAACTCTTCAGAAATCCATCAATTCCTGCCTTAAACTGCTCAATAATTGACCTTCCACACCATATACTCACAGGGGCATAGACTCTGTGCCAACAGAAATACAGCACGATCTATACTAGTCCCACTTTCCTACACCAGGCCCATAGCCTGGAATGTTAT
>NW_025205417.1:0-5641 GCF_004010195.1 Chiloscyllium plagiosum | reverse complement strand
CCCTGATTAGGAAACGCTACACCCAAGGTTCAATTCTTAACTCGTCCATTAACCTGTCTAGGAGAAAGTGAGGACTGCAGATACTGGAGATCAGAGCTTAAAAAATGTGTTGCTCAGGTCAGGCAGCATCAAAGGAGCAGCAGAATCAACGTTTCGGGCATAAGCCTTATTCAGGAATCTGCCCTAAACATCGATTTTCCTGCTCCTTTGATGCTGCCCGACCTGTTGCGCTTTTCCAGCAACACATTTTTAAACATTTACCTGTCCAGTCACATTCAGGGATGTGTGGAGTAGCACAGTCTGAGCTTCCCAGTCCTCCCCTGCCTGTTTCCAGCTCCCAAAGTGCATCACCTCATATTTATCAGGGTTACATTCCATCTCCCATTGATGTGCCCATCTGACCATTCCATCTGCATCTTCCTGTAAACTTAAGACCTTCCCCCTCACTGCTAACCACCCAGCCAATCTTTTTGTCAAACATACACTGACTTATAACACCTTCCCCACTCCCCACCTAGCTCCCTATACATTCAGATCTATATTTTGTTATGAATAACACAATCAATAAGGGACACAACACTGATCCCTGTAGTACACCAGAGGACACTGGTCTCCAGTCACACAAAATGCCTTCTCCCCACCACCCTCTGTCTCCTGCTACTAAGACAATTTTCGTTGTAACCTGTCAAGTTATCCATCATATTGTGAGATTTTACTTTGTTTTTCAGTTTCCCAGGTGAAAATTTGTCAAAGGTCTTCCTACAAAACTAAATAATCGACCTCCTCAAACTAATTCAATCAAATCCATTGGATGTGACTTCGTTCTGATAAAGTCATGATGATTGTCCCTGATCAAACCTTGCGACTCTGATTGGAGTTCGATTTTCTCCTTACCTATTTTATCCAGTAGTTTCCTTAACAGTGATCTAATACTCGCTCGTCTATAGTTACCTGGTCTATCTCTCCAACCCTTACTGTGAAGTGGAATCGTATTAGCAGTTCTCCAGTTCTCCGGCACCTCCCCTATGGTCAGATTCTAATGAAAATATTCAGTCAGGGGCGTTTCTCCTTTGACCCCATCAGCCACCTATGATACAACTCACTCAGACATGGAGATTGGTCCAAATTTGTACAGAACAAAACCTCAAATCCCTGATCGTATTTTACATCAAAATGTTCAAGAGCTTCCTAGTCCATCTTTTTGAATTCTCTACCTACATCCTCCTTCTCCCAAGTAAAATAGATGTGAAGGTCTCATGTAACAATCCATCAATGTTCTCCAGCTTGACACACAGATTGCCCCTTTGGTTTCTAATGGACACTAACTGTTTGCTGATTATTCTCTTCTACTTGTCCGTGTAGAATATCGTGGGATTCTTCCTGATCTCGCCTACTTGTACTTCTTCATGTCCCTCTGTTATTCAGTCCTTTCGATGTTTCTCAGATTCACTACAATCAACTCTAATGTTTTTAAACTCGAGATTACAGGCTGAGGTTCCCAGTCAGACAATCTTGCTATTTTACGGATTAATCTGGATAATACCTTTTAAAGTTCCTCTGTAGTCAATATATTCTTTCTTATTTCGGGACTCCGAACGATACACAATATTCTAAGTTTAGTCTCACCAACGCTCGATACGACTGGTGCACGACATCCTCTATCTTCCAATTACATTCACATGAATGTAAAACTAATTTTTACTTTCACATTTGCATATGTTCTTCCCAATACCTCTCGCTTTAATTTTTATTATGAACTTGCTGTGTGAGTTCTTTAAAAAAAAAACTCAGGAATATCCAACTATACGTTATCCAATGGTTCATCATTCCCATGTCCACAAGAACCATCTTCAAACCATTCCAAAAATATGTTTGCCACTTCTGGTTTTCCTTTCATCAGTACATTTTCACATTCCCAAGTTATGTTATTACCTTCTAAATATCTAGTAGAATGTTCTTTGTAATCGAGTCCAAAAGACACCTGACTGCGGATGACAAGATAACTGGTCTGTAGTTCACCATTCTCCAAATTGATCCTTTCTTATACTGTTGGATAATATTTATAACCTTTGCCTTATCCAGATTGGCTAAATGCCTTTCAGGAATTTGTCGGAAAATAAAGTGAAAATCCGCGATGCAATCAACATGTCTATTGCTGCTTCCTCTGAAATTCTTGTATGATGTGCATCTAGTCTGTCAGATTTATAAATACTCGATCCAGCTTTCTTTTCAAAGATAACGTCAACAGTGATAAGAATGATCTTAGACTTTACTTGCACAAGTCCCATGGTCACTTGGTATTTCTGGAAGAATTTCTGGACATTCTTCCATGAAGATAGACACAAAGAAACTGTTTCTTTTCCTTGCGATTTCTCTGTTCTCTGCAATAAATTATCCTGAATACACACCAACTGTTTCACATTTGACCTTGTTTTTAGTTTTTTTTTCATACATTGATAGACGCTTTTTAGCAGTCTTCATGTTTTTCTTTCATTTGCACGCTTTTTCTCTTTCTGATTGCCTTCTCAGTTTCTTGGTCATCCTTTGCTGGGTCCTACATTTCTCTGAATCTACTAGCTTATTGCAACACTTGGCATTTTTCTAAGCTGCCTCCTTTCATCCAATAGGAAGATGAAGGTGGGGTTGAAAGTGATAGTCGGAGAGGAAGGAGGGTGGACCAGATTGAAGGGGAGGAAGGTGGACACATAGGAGCGTTCAAAAGGGCGGTGCTGATTTGGAAGTTTGGAGTAGGATAAGGTGGGAATAGGTGAAATGGGGAAATGGGGAAAACCACTATGATCCCCTGTGGTTGGAGGGTCCCAGGGCAAAAGAGGAGGCTTTCTTCCTCCAGGCTTCTGCTGGCTTGGGTTTGGCGATGAAGCAGGCCCAGGACCCTCATGTCCTTGGCAGAGTGGGAAGGGGAATTGAAGTGCTCAGCCACAAGGTGATGGATTTGTTCAATGTGGCTGTCCCAGAGATGTTCTCTGAAATGATCCACAAGTTGACCTTCTGCTTTGCCAATGTAGAGAAAACCACATTGCGTTTAATGGATGCAGTAGATAGGGCCTGCCTTCGTCGCCTATCACTTTCAACCCCACCTTCATCTACCTATTGCAATCCCAGCTACCTCCCTTCTGCCGCACCCCCTTCCCATTTATCTCTCAGCCCCCTTGGCCCGGAAGCTTCATTCCTGATGAAGGGCTTATGCCTGAAACATCGATTTATCTGCTCTTAGTATGCTGCCGGACTGTGCTTTTCCAGCACCACACTCTTCGACTCTGATCTCCAGCATCTGTAGTCCCCACTTTCTCCTCACACCTTCAGGGCTGCATGACTCAGATTTATAACGGTTACTTCAAATAAAACAAAAATTGTCTTGTACTCAAACAGCATATAGGAAAACCAATACATTTTGGTCACTGTTCCCAAAAGGTCCTTTCCAGCAAAATTATCAATTAGCTATTCTGATCACTCAACACCAATTCCTAAATAACCTGATCTCGAGCTCCGTGCTCGACATAATATTCATGTAAACCACCTCACACGTGGTCATGAAATCCATTTTTCCCAGCATGGACATTCAATTGGGTTAACATAGTTTAGATATAATTTAAACAGTACATTATTACTGAAGTACCCACAAATGTGTATATGTCATTTCCTGTTTTATAACATGTCCAGCATTTGTATTTGCAGCTTTCACATTGATATATAACTCCCATCAATGTTTGCTCCTCCTTGCTGTTTTTGCGCTCCATCTGACTAGATTCTGTGGAATCTGAGCGACGTGGGCTCTGGGGAGATTAATGGTAGACGTCTCTCACATCATTTATGATCTTCTCAAACATTAATTTTTCCAGATCTCCCGTAATGCTGATGGAGTAGAGAAGGACAATGATCTTCCAACAATGCTCTGTATTCGCCCAGACAGCTGAACAGCTCTAAACCTGAGTGAGAACTTTACAGCAGGCTGGTAAAGTGTTGATGCTGCTGTACAGAGAGATCACATCTGGAGTAGTATGTACAGATTTAGCCTCTTCTATGAAGAAAGGATGTTGTTATATTGGAAGCAGCGCAGAGATGGTTCCCTCAACTCATTCCAGCAATGAAGGTGCTAGCCTATAACGAAAGGATGATCAGGTTGACACAGTAGCCATTGGAGTTTACAAAAATTAAAGATGATCTTATTTGAACATAGCTGACAGAAGGAGTTAACAAGTGAAGTGAATTAGGCCATGCTGCACCAGTATCCTGTTAAACAGCAACAGGATCAGTCCATTCAGCCTCCTCAAGTCTGTAACATAGGAACTGGAAAAGGTCACACAGTGACTGGAGATTGTTACACTGGGATAACAGGAGGTCATTCAGACCCACCGACCCTATTGCAAGGGAATTGGATAAGGATACAAACTATCTGAGACTTCTTTCATGAGAAAGGAAGAGGTAATTTAGACACGTGTCTGTTGTATGGGAACAAGAGAAGACCAATCACTCCCTCGGTCCCATCTCCGGGATACATGAGGAGACCGTTCAGTATATCCACCTGTTATGGAGAAGTATGAGAAGATCCATCAGCCCCTCAAAATGTTACACAGCAACAGGAAGATTCCATAATCTCCTAATCCTCTAAAGCATCAACCGGAGGAGGCTATTCTGGCCTTGGAGATGGCAACATGGGAACACCAGAAAGTCGTCAGCCCATTGATATTGTCCACCAGCAGGATGATGCATCCATTCAGTCACACGTGATTCTTATTCAGCAATTGGAGCCTTGTGCCCATTAAACAGGAATTCAAAGAAAATGTAAAGGTTTTCAAAAGGGAAGAGCTTGTCATAATGGTGTGCATTAGGGAGTAAAGTGGAACAATAAACTGTTGTAATTTAAGGCAAATGTTTAGAATCCATTGTTCAGGACATTCGCAAACTCAAACCATAATTCGTCAGGGTCAACATGGTTTTACGAAGGCTAAACCATGTTTGAGTTGTTTGCTTGAGTTATTTGAAGATGTCACAAACAAGGTGGATAGTTGGAATCCTGGAGATGGAACATATCTGGTCTTCCTGAAGGCATCAGATATGTCGCTTCTCCAAAGAGTAAATGGTAAGATCAGACAACATGGGTTTAGGAGTAAATAATTAGCTTGGATGGAGGATTGGTTAACCAATAAAATGTCGTCAGATGGAATAAATGTGTCATTTTCTTTTTGACAAATGGAGTTTGTGCCATTGATTTCAGTACTCATGCCTCAACCATTTGCGATCGATGTTATTACTGTACTTGGTTGACTGGAGAGAAAATACAATGCCACATTTTCAGATGTCACTAACATCGGTGGGAAATTACTTCGGAATGATGATGCAAGAGATTTTAAAACATATGGATAGGTTTCGTGAATGGGCCAACATTTCGCAAGGAAAATTAAAGTGAATAAATATGGAGCTATTCAAGTTAGCCAGTATAATAGAAAGACAAATTATTATCTAAATTTAGAGAAAGTTCAAAGTGCTTAGGTGCAGAGGGATCTGGGTGTCCTCTTGCATATCACAGAAAACCTGCCTGCGGTTTTCTGTGAGAAATGCAAGCAAAATTTCAGTGTTTATTTATAAAAGGATAGAGTAGAAAGGTAGGGAGTGTTGGTGT
>NW_025205416.1:1153-10475 GCF_004010195.1 Chiloscyllium plagiosum | reverse complement strand
GCATCGCTGGGTGAGCCTTGGGGGCTGTATTCAGTGAATCTGGGTCTACAACATGATCAACAAATGAAGCACAAGTTACAGAGAGGGGAAGCTCTGCAAAGAGAGATGAGCAACCTCTTTTATATCTCGCCTGTGTCTTCCAATTACATTTTCCAAAACTCCCAAACCGTGTGGGACAGTCTTGAGGGACGAAATAGTCTCCTCTGTTTCTGTGCACCATGCTATAACCGTCAGTGGACTCCAATAGCTCCTGTCTAGCAGGTTTGAGGGGTTGAATGGAACGCAGAAACATGGGACTGAGGAGCATGAGTGGGTCATTAGAGAATTTGAGCCTTTTCCACCAGGCATTAAGATTGTGGCTGATCAGATTGTGGTCTCAGCCTCATCGTCCTGTCTGTGTCCCATTATCCGTGACTCACTTCTCTGCCAAATCTTTAACTAAAACAGCTGTGAATACTTGTAATCAGAAAAGCACCACAAACTTCTGGGGAAGAGAATTCCCATTCGAATGGCCCTTTTAGAATTTTTCCTCATCCCGTTGTGAGAATAAGAGAGTCATACAGCGTGGAAACAGATCTTTTGTCCAAATTGTCCACGCCAATCTGGCATCTTAATCAGATCTCGTCCCACTTGTCAGCATTTGGCCCACATCCCTCTCAACCATTCCTCTTTATGTACCTTTCCAGATATATTTTAAACGTGTAATCGTACCCGCTTTCACCACTTCCTCTGACAGTACACCCACCAGCTTATGTATGAAAATGTTTCACCTCAGGTCCCTTCTAAGTCTTTCCATTGTCACCTTCACACTATGTGGTCTAGTTCTGGATGCCCCTACACTGGGAAAAAGATCTTGCCCAGTCAGACTATCTATGCCCCTCAGGACTTTTTAAAACCTCTGTCATATCACCATTCAGCCTCTGACAGTCCAGGGGAAAAAACCTCAACCTGTTCATCATCTCCCTGTAGCACAAACCCTCAGGTTCCAGAAAATCCTTAAATCTTTTCTGCACTCGTTCAAGCTTAACAACATCCATCGTTTAGCAGAGTCAACTGACATGTACGCAGTATTCTTAAAGTGGCCTCACCTACGTTCTGTACAAGCGCAACACGCTACCCCTACTCCTATACTCAATGTTCTGACCGACTAAGGCAAGCATGTCAACTACGTTCCTCACTGCTCTACCGACCTAAACTCCACTTTCAAGGAACTATTAATCTTCACCCGTAGGTCTCTTTGTTCAGCAACATTCCCCAGGGCACTACCCTACTTTAGCTTACCAAAATTCAAAACCTCACAAATATCTAAATTAAACTCAATCTGCCAGTCCTTGGATCATTGATGGTCAAGGACTCCATTATATTCTGAGATAATCTTCTTCACTGTCCACTGCACCACGTTGGTGATGTTATCTGTAAGTTTACTAACCATGCCTCCGATAATCACATCAAAGTTGTTTATAAAACAGTGAGCTTCGCATTGATTCTTTCAGCACACCGCTGGTCACAGGTCTCCAGTCTGGAAAACAATCCATCCTTCGCTGTCACTGGGTCAAAATCCTGAAATTCCCTCACTCATGGCATTATGGGTCTTCTTACAGCACATGGACTGTAGCAGTTCAAGAAGGCAGCTCATCCCCACGTTCGCAAGGGCAACTAGGAGCGGGCAATAAAAAGCTGGTCCGGCCATGTCTGATGAAAGAATTAAAACATTTTCTATGTTTCCATACAATAGAGGAGAGAGGGAAAGTGAGGCCTGCAGATGCTGGCGATCAGAGCCAAAAAGTGTGGTGCTGGAAAAGCACAGCAGGTCAGGCAGCAGCTGAGGAGCAGGAGATTTGACATTTTGGGCATAAACCTGATAAAGAATTTATGGCCAAATCATCGACTCTCCTGCTCCACAGATGCTGCCTCACCTGCTGTGTATAAAATAGAGGAGCCAATTGCAAGGTTTTCTTAAAGAAAAAAAGTTCCAAATCTCTGCTAAGCACAAGAAAAAGAAATGCAATGTCAAGCATACAGAACATTTACCCTGTCATCCCACCCCACCCAATACACACACGCGCGCACACGCACACACACACACATGCACGCACACACACACTCGGATTGTCGATAATAAACTGAAAAGCGAAATATCTGCAAAGTTAACTTGAAAGAACATTGTCCAAATATGTTTCGAACTCATGACCAAAGGAAAAATGAGAGTTTGACCCAAATGCTGTTCTATTTGTTGAGTCATCAAGTCCTACAGCATGGAGAGAGGCAGAGAGGCCCTTTAGCCCAAACTCGCCCATGCTGACCCAAATATCCAACCACACTAAACTCATTTCCCAGCACTTGGCCCTTAGCATTCTCATCCTTTCCTGTCCATGATACTGCCCAAATGCCGTTCAAATATCGTTAATATAAATGCTTCAACCACTTCCGTTGGCAGCTCATTCCTTTTGTGTACCACTCTCTGCGTAAAACAGTTTCCATCAGTTTCCCTTTTATTCATTCCTCTCTCAACTTAAATTGATGCCCTCTCCTCCTCGATTCCCCAACTCTAGGAAAAAAAAAAGGCTGGATCTATCCTATCCATGTAAACTTCTTTTAGATCCCTCTCAGTCTCCTATTCTCTAGAGAAAAAAGTCCTCGCTTGTCCAACCTCTCCCTATAATTCAAACTGTTGAGACCTGGAAATATTTTTGTAAAATCCGTCTGCACACATTCCAAATTAAAAACATCCTCCTGATCGCAATGTGAGTAAAAGTGAACACAGCACGACAAGTGCAGCCTCACCAACATCCTGTATAACTGCAACATAACTTCCCAACTGCTCACCTCCATGTCCTGATCGATGCTTGCTAGTGTGGCAAAAGCCTTCTTCACTTCCATGTATAACTATGACCTCACTTTCAGAGAACAGTGGACCTAAGCTCCAGGGTCCCTCTGCTCAACTACACTCCTTAAGGTCCTACCAATCACCATGAAACTCTTACCTTGATCCAACGTAGCCAAAATATTCCTCGGACCACTTCTCCAGTTTGATCAAGGGCCTGCTGCAATTTCTGATATACGTCCTCACTGTCCACGATACCACCTATTTTAGTGTCATCTTCAAGTTTCCTAATCATGCCTTGTACATTCGCAAGAATATCATTGATACAGATAACAAACAGCAATGAGCCCAGCAGCAACCCCTGAGGCACTTCATGTGTCACAGGCCTCTAGTCCGAGCATCCTTCCACTATTACCCTCTGCTTACTACCATGAAGCCAATTGTGTATACAATTTGCAGCTCCCTCTGGGGTCCATGCGATTCTAACCTTCCAGAACAGCCTATCAATGGTAACCTTGTCAAAGGCCTTAATGAAAACCATACAGACTACGTATACCGCTCTACCCTCATCAACATTTCTGGTCACTTCATCAATGAACTCAAACAAATTTGATAGGCATGATCTCCACTCACAAAGCCAGTCAAGCTTTCCAGTCTAAAAACTTCCATTAATAATAATTACTGAAATTACTATTAACGTACGAATTAGTAAATAATAATAATATATTTTCAGTGGAGAATAAATTATCCATGGTATGGGATATTGGAACTTGCATCATGGATGAAGCGCAGAATAGATTTTGTACCTGTGTCATTGAACTGTGTTGGAAAAAGATACGGGTAGCGTGGTGATTCCGTGGTTCGTACTGCTGCCTCATAGTGTTATGGATCCGTGTTTGGTTCCAGCTTCGGGTGACTCTCTGTATGGAGTTTGCACATTCTCACTGTGTTTGTGTGTGTTTCCTCTGGGTGCTCCATTTTCCTTCTGCAATCCAAAGATGCATATGTCAGGTGAATTGGCAATGCTAAGTTACCCATAGTGTTATGTGCATTCGTCAGGGGTAAATATAGGGTAGGGGAATGGGACTGGGTGGGTCACTGTTTGGAGGGTCAGTGTGGTCTTGTTGGGCCAAATGGCCTGTTCCCATACTGTAGGGAATCTGTCAAAAAAACTATTTCTAAACAAACCTTATCTTTCCAAATGCATGTATATCTCATCCCTCAGAGTCTTCTCAAGTAACGTACCGACCACAGTTGTTCGGTTTCCTGGCCTACAGATCCCAGATTTTTCTTTGCTTCCCTTCTTGAATAATGGCACAACATTTGCTACTCTCCAATATTCTGGAACCTAAACTGTAGCTAATGATGATGCAAAAGTATTAACCAGGGTCCTCGTAGTTTCCTCTGTAGCTTTTTGCAGTGTTCTTGGATGCATCTGTTTAGGACCAGGAGATTTATCAACCTACATACATTGTAATGCATCCAACACGTCGTCTCCTGTGATATTGACTCACCCCTTGATGACACTACTACCTTTGTTAACCTCCCTAGTCTTCATGTTTTTCTCCACGGTAAAGGCAGAGGAGAAATATTCATTGAGAATCTCGCAAATCTCCTACGGTTCTAGACATGCATGTCCACTTTGGAACTTGAGGGGTCATACTCTCATTTAGTTATTCTTTTTACTTTAATATACTTAAAGAACCTCTTTGCATTCATCCTAATCTTCTCAGCCAAATCTATCTTGTGCCCCCTTTTCGCACTCCCGATTTCATTCTTCAGTAAACTACTGTATCCCCTGTACACCTCCAGGTATTCCCTCGATCGCAGCTGCCTGGACCTGAGCCACGTCTCCTTTTTGCTGGTCAAAGCCTCAATATCTCCTGACATCCAGGGTTCCTTCTTCCTACCAACCTTGCCTTTTACCCTCACAGTAACATATAGACCTTGAACTGTAGACATTTCACTTTTAAAGGCCTCCCACTTGCAGGAGGTCCTTTCGCCTGCAAACAAACTCCTCCAACCAACCCCTACAAGCTCCTGTCTAATTCCACCAAAATTCGCACTGCTCCAAGTTTGAACTTGAACATGTGGAGCAGTTTTGTCCTTCACCATAATTATTTAAAAATTAATAGATCTATGGTCCCTGGTCCCAGAGTGCTCCCCCGCTGTCACCTCAGTCACCTGTCCTGCACTCGATCTTAGAATAAGTCAAGTTTCGTCCCTTCCCGAGTTGCACCCTCTACGTACTGCTTGAGGAAACTATTCTGAACACATTTAATATATACACCCCATCTCAGTCCTTAATTCTATGTCATTCCCAGTCTATATTAGGAAAATTAAAATCTACTAATGCAATCCTATTGGCTCTGCAAGTCTCCCCAGTCTGTCTACATATTTTTGTTCCCCTAAATCCTCGTTTACTATTTGGGGGCCAATACTACAATCAAAATACTATCACCATTCCCTTCTTATTTATTAGCTCCCCAGACATATCCTCACATGATGGTCCATCAGTTATTTTATCTCTGATTACTGCTGTGTTACTTGCCTTAATCAAAAATGAAACTCCCCGTACCCTCCTTCCATAATCTCTGTCCCGCATAAAGCACCTGTACCCTGGTACATTAAGCTGCCAGTGCTGTCCCTACCTTAGCCAGGTTTCAGTAATGGCTGTAATGTCCCAGTCCCATGTACTTATCCATGCCTTGAGTTCATCGGCCTTACCTGTCAGCCATCTTGCATTGAAACAGTTGCAATTTCATCCAACAGGCCTTCCTTGCTCCCTGTCGTTGTCCAACCTGACCTGTCTCTTCATTTTACTGTTTCTGATTATTGTATCTCCTTCCAGCCTCGCACTTTCCTCCCTGCTGTTGAGGATCCCACCCCTCCCCAACCACAGCCAATCGAGTTGAAACCCTCCCTTGCAGCAGTTGCAAAGCTGCCTGCCAGGATATTGGTCCCCTTCCAGTTCAGGTACAACCCGTCCTTCCTGAACACGTCACCTTGCCACACAAAAGATCCTAGTAATCCAAAAATCTCTACCCCCTGCACCAATTCTTTAGCCATCCCTTCATCTTCCATATCCTCCTGTTCTTACCCTCACTAGCACGGGCACTGGACGTAAACTAGATATTACCACTGGCATGGTCCTGTCTTTTCTCCTTTTCCCTAGCTCTCTACAATCACTCTGCAGGATGTCATCACTATTTCTACCTGTGTCACTCTGTCCTTTGTACCAATGTGCACAATGACTTCTGGTTGCCTCCCGCCCCACCCCACCCCCACCCCCGGTGAGAACGTTCTGCAGCAGCTCTGAGACATCCTGGACCCTGGCATGTGGGACGCTACACACCATTCCGGATTCCCATTTGCAGCCACAAAATCTCCTGTCTGTTCCCCTCACTATCGTGTCGGATAATTACTTCTGTAGTTTTTCTGCTTGCACAGCCTTCTGACAATGGGATTTCTTCAAGAAACAGTTGAATTTGGCTGAATTGTGTTGCTGCAGGAAATGGGGAGATTCCAATTAATCCTCATCAGGAATCCTCCATTCGTGGGAAAGACGACTTTTTTTTCACTCCACACATTGCTGTGATGAGCGACAGGGAAACAGAAAGGCGACAATAGAATGTTTCTCCACAGATAGGCTCCATTTTCCATCTGTAAGTTAAATCAGTAACGTTATCAGTCTCACACTGGACTCTGTGAGCTCTTCTTGAACATTGTCCGAACTGTATGACTCCATCACATTCTCGACTCCAGGTCAGTGTGTTATTGCAGAATCAATTCATTAACAATAAATGGTCATAATTGTTTTGAGGATGTGTTCATTTGTGCTTGCATGAGGTAAAAATAAGCGTTTCATGTCTTCACAATATCTGTGTTAAAATGAATATTCTTAAACATACACAGTAATTGCTGGAAAAGCTCCGCCTGTCTGTCAGCATGTAGGAAGAGAATTCACAGTTCAATGTTTCTGTCCAATGATCTTTCCTTTGAAACTGACTTATTCTTAAAGTATTTCCCCCACACAAGAAGAAATATCCATCCGGTATTCACCAACTACACTCTTCTCAAGATCTTATATGGTCAATGAAACAACCCTCATTTTCAGGCCGAACTGTTAATTCTTCATAACGTAATGCCTTCATCCCAAGAATGAGTAAAGAGAAACATCTTTGAGACGTTTCGAAACCAATTTTGTTTTTTATTATTTTCAGTTTCGACAGTTATAACTACACTTAATACGACAGATGTAATCTCAGCAATGCCCTGTACTGATGCAGAAAACATCGCTAAGTTCATACCCAACACCCCTTGCACGAAACCGAATCCGACATTTACCTTCCAAATCACTTGCTACATCTTCAGGTTAATTTGATGTGATTCATGTACTAAGACACACAAATCCCTCTGTAACACTGAGTTCTGCATTCTCCTTGCATTTAAATAAATTTCTGCTGTTTCGTCTTTTCCCCAAAACAGAAAATTTCCATCACAGAAATATTGTACTGCTTTTTTTTCTGCTGACGCTTTGCTCACAGCCATCCTCTGTCTGTATGCCATTGCTTGTTGCTGTGCCCTCCCCAGTATGTGTCCCATTGCAGACGTTCTACACTCCCAATATCTGTATCCCATTGCAGAAGCACTGCCCTCCTCCGTCTGTATCCCATTGCAGATGCTCTGCCCTCACCCATCAGTATCACATTGCAGACGCTCTGCCCTCCCCTGTCTGTATCCCATTGTAGATGCACTGCCCTCGCTCTGCCCTCCGCTGTCTGTATCACATTGCAGACGCTCTGCCCTCCCCCTCCCTCCCCAATCTGTATCACATTGCAGACGCTCTGCCCTCCCCTGTCTGTATCCCATTGTAGATGCACTGCGCTCGCTCTGCCCTCCGCTGTCTGTATCACATTGCAGACGCTCTGCCCTCCCCCTGTCTGTATCCCATTGCAGGCACTCTGCCCTCCTTCTGTCCGTATCCCATTGCAGACGCTCTACCCTCCCCCGTTTGTATTCCATTACAGACACACTGCCTTCTGCCATCTGTATCACATTGTAGATGCTCTCCCCTCCCTTGTCTGTATCCCATTGCAGACGCTCTGCCCTCCCCGTCTGTATCCCACTGCAGACGCTCTGCCCTGCCCCTGTTTGTATCCAATTGCCGATGCTTTGCCTTCCCCTAGCTATATCCCGTTGCAGACACTCTGCCCTTCCACTGTCTGGATCCCATTGCAGATGTTCTGCCCTCCCCGCCTGTGTCCCACTGCAGACGCTATGCCTCCCCGTCTGTATTCAATTGCAGACGCACTGCCCTCAGCCGTTTATATCCCATTGTAGATGCTCTCCCCTCCCTTGTCTGTATCCCATTGCAGACGCTCTGCCCTCCCCGTCTGTATCCCACTGCAGACGCTCTGCCCTCACCCATCAGTATCCCATTGCAGACACTCTTCCCTCCCCTTGCCTGTATCCCATTGCAGGCGTGCATCCCTTCCCCAGTCTGTCTCCCTTTCAGAGGCTCTGCCCTTCCCCTGTCTGTATCCCATTGTAGACGCACTTCCCTCGCCTTGCCCTCCGCTGTCTATATCCCATTGCAGACGCTTTGCCCTCCGCTATCTGTATCCCACTGCAGACAGTCTTCCCTCCACTGTCTGTATCCCATTGCAGACGCGTTGCCCTCCCCTATCTGTATCCCACTGCAGGCAGTCTTCCCTCCAATGTCTGTATCACATTGCAGACGCTCTGCTCTCCCCCTGTCTGTATCCCATTGCAGAGGCTCTGCCCTTCCCCGTCCATATCCCATTGCAGACGTTCTGCTCTCCTTCGTCTGTATCCCATTGCAGATGATCTGTCCTCTCCCTGTCTGTATCCCATTGCAGACCTTCTGCCCGCCCCCTGTTTGTATCCCACTGCAGATGCTCTGCCCTCCCCCCGTATTATCACATTGCAGACGCCCCGTCCTCCCCCTGTCGGTATCCCATTGCAGACGCTCCGTCTTCTCCCTGTCTATATCCCACCACAGATGCTCTGTCCTCCCCGTCTGTATTCCATTGCAGATGCTCTCCCCTCCCCTGTCTGTCTCCCATTGCAGACGCTATGCCCTCCCCCTGTCTGTATCCCATTGTAGACGCAATGCCGTTGCTCTGCCCTCCGCAGTGTATATCTCATTGCAGACGCTCTGTCCTCCCCCGTCTGTATCCCATTGCAGACGCTATGTCCTCCCCTTGTCTGTATCCCATTGCAGACGCCCTGCCATCCCCGTCTGTACCATTGCAGACGCTCTGCTGTCCCCCCTCTGTATCCCACTGCAGACAGTCTTCCCTCCACTGTCTGTATCCCATTGCAGATGCTCTGCGCTCCCCCCTGTATGTATTCCATTGCAGACGCTCTGCCGTCCTCTGTCTGTATCCCATTGCAAACGCTCTGTCTCCATTTGACATCTTATTGAATGACTATCCTGGTGCATGATCAAACTGAGCTCCATCTCCTTCATCC
>NW_025205416.1:0-817 GCF_004010195.1 Chiloscyllium plagiosum | reverse complement strand
AAACAATGAGGACAAAACAAACAATAATGCAGAATCTGCCCACAGGGGTTGAAAATGGGAACTTGATGTGGAACATCCAGTTATTTGGAAATATATTGACAGTTTACGCAAAGTTCAGAGGGGAAGGGACATTTACTATGAGCATTTGATAGCAGGGCACGATATTCCGTTGAAATTAAAGAAGCAGATGCTAGAATTCAAACACTCGTAAGAAGATTTAGTGAGAGAAATGATGTCGAGTATTTACGAGGATTGCCCATAATTTTGAATGAACGTCATGTTTTAGATTTTTCGTAATGAACTTATATCGTTTATTTTTTTTCTTTTTAACATTTTTACTGAAGAGAATAAACATTATTTTTATTTTTAGTCTTTCATTAATGCTTTTAACTAAGCCTGAAAAGTGAGAGAAATGAGATTGGAAATGCCAGCGAGTTTAAATTGAGAATTGCTCTTTACTGAACATTGCTGCTTACTTGGTTGGTGGGACGTCGATGTTTCAGAATCTCCACACAAGGTGTCCTGGTCCTCTCTGGCTCTTTCCAGGATCCTCCCCAAATGTCGAGGTAGAGGGTGAGGGAACGGATATTGGGCACTCTAAAACCCGGCTTGGCCCTTTATGTCATATTCCAGGATGTTTCTCCTGGAATGGGAGAAGAGGAGGGACGAAGTGAGGGTGGGAGTGGGTGCCCCTGCTGTCAGTGCTGGTATAGGGGAAGGGGGGAAGGGTGAGGTGGCCGGAGGGATTCGACCACAGTGTTGTATCCATGCAGTGGTATTAGTGTGCGGGGCTATTGTGTCAGTGACCGAAAAAGTG
>NW_025205415.1:0-10473 GCF_004010195.1 Chiloscyllium plagiosum | reverse complement strand
TGAGGAGGAATGACAGTACCTATACTAGTCACAGTTTCTATATTCCCAATATAGGGGATTCTAAAAGCAGAAGGTACTGGTTTAACGTGAGAGGGGAAAGACTTCAACGGGACCGTAGGGACAACTAGCTTCATGCAGGCAGAGGATGGTGCATGTATAGAATAGACTGTTTGGCATGGACGAGTAGGACCGAAGGGTATGTTTCCATTTTGTACATCTCTGTGACTTGGTTTTACTGAACTTGAACGGTTTCAGAAAATATCTACAAGGTTATTGTTAGGACTGTGGAGTGAAAGGGAGAGGCTGATTAGGCTGGGGCTTTTTCCCTGGAGCGTCAGAGACTGAGTGGTTACCTTATAGAGGAGGACAGATAGGGTGAATAGCTAATGACTTTATTTCCACCAATGTCGAGGAGTTCAAAACTACAGAGCGTTGGATCTAAAGTGAGCGGGGAGAGATTTGAAAGCGACCTGAGGGTCAAACTTTTCACTCAGACGTTGGTGGGTGTATGGAATAAGGTGCTATTCGAATGATGGGTGCAGGTAGAATTACAACATTTAAAAGGCGCCTGGAAGGGTACATGAACAGAAAGTGTTCAGAAAGTGTTCATAGGCCAACTGGTCCCAAATGGGACTGCATACGTTTAGGGTATTTGGTCGATATGGACGAGTTGAACTGCAGGAAACATTGCAGCCTTGAAGAAGCATTGACATGATCACACCAGGCATGTGTGATTGATGACCAGTATGGATAAGATGGGGGCATTGCCCCTGAGACTGACTCCATTTTATTCTGCATTTTTCTATGATTCCCTCTTTTCGGAAGCTGGCAATATTGGGAAGCAGTGGAGAATGTTAATGGTACTTCACCTTCCGAGTGAGAGGATTCCAGTACAGGAGCAGGGATATCTTTCTGGAAAGGCCTTGCTGAGACCACACCTGGAATACTGTGTGTACCTTTGCTCCCCTTTCCCAAGGAAGGCAATCCTGGTTATTGAGAGAGAGTAAAGGAGGGTTACCAGACTGAGTCTGGGATGTGGAGATTGATAAGGCCTGCAGATGCTGAACGTCAGAGTCTATACAATCTGGACCTGGAGAAACGCAGCAAATCAGGCAGCATCAGAGGAACAGGTAACTTCACGTTTTGTGTCAGGATCCTTTGTCAGTCTTGATGGATACTCCTGACTCGAAACGTCAAACTTCCAGCCCCAACATAGTCATGCTGATCATCAAGCACCTATTTATTCTAGTCCCACGTGCTTGCACTCAGCGTGTAATCGATTTTGAAGTGTTTGGTGTGATCACCTCAACACTTCTTCAAGGCTGCAATGTTTCCTGCATCTGTCACCATTTCAGATGATAGTGAGGATCTCCAGCAAATGTTGACTTTTTTGCAGATTTCCACCATTTTGCCGAAGCACTTCGAGTCATAGACATGTATACAGCTCCATATTTTGTAGACTCTCATTCCTGGGATGTCATGACTGATGGATGAAGATGGAGTCAATCCTCGTTTAATCCTAATTTCCTTTGGCTTTCGGAGCCGCTGCCTACATCACAAATATTCTCCCGCCGATTCCCTGTTCTGGATCTGATCCATCTAAGCCTACACTTTATTTCCCTTCCCCCGTCAGACTAGTTAAAACCTCTCCAATGGAACTGGCAATAGCCCCCACGAGGAGATTTCTCCCAGCTTTGCCCAGGGGCAACAGATTAGGCTTGTACAGGTCCCACCTAACCCAGAAAGGGTCCCAATACATGAAGAATCTAAACCCTGCGTTGGTACACCATTGCTCCTTCCACACTTCCAGCTGATCTATCATCTTACTCCTGTTCTCACGAGTACATGTCACTATTGGCAAGTCTGACATTATTGCATTTCAGGAGCTGCATTTTAATGGATCTCGGATCTGCTTTTATACAGCTTCCAGGCACTCACCCCTTTATTTAACGATCTCGTTGGTATCTGTGTGTTCCACGACCACAGGCTGTTTACGCTCCAGTTCCAGAATGTCCTGTAGCCGCTCCATGATATTGTGGATCCTGGCAGCAGTGAGGTACCATACCATCCTGGATTCATGTCTGTGGCCACAGAAGTGCCCGCCATGACCCGGACAATTGAAGCCCCTGTCACTGTAGCACTGCCACTCTCAGTCCTCCCGTTCTGCACAACACAGCTATCTGTGGTCTCATGAACCTGGCTGTTGCTGATTTCCCGAGAGGCCACCTCACCCATTCCCGCCCCTACAGAATACCAAGCGGTATATCTGTTTCTGCTTGAGAAGGGGATAATCAATGGGGACTCTTGCACTCCCTTCCTGAGACTTATACTTGATATGATGGTCACTCATTCCCGTTTTGTCTGTGTAACCCTCACCTGCAGTGTAACTAACTCACTAAACATGCTTTTCATAACATTCTCAGTATCGCAGATGCTCCGCAGCGAGTCCACTCATGACTCCAGCTCTGAAAAGCTATTTTCCAGTTGCTGCAGGTGGACACACTTCCTGCACACTTAGCAGTCAGGGATACTGCAATTTCCGCTCCCATGTGGTCATCAAAAGCCGCCAGTATATCTCCACGACGTCCCACACATCTGCCCTTGAACCCCACACCTCCAACTGTAACAAGGATAGAACCTCCCAGTCCTCAACTTCCACCCAGATACAACACATCATCCGCCACCATTTCCACCAACTACAATCAGACCTCACCACCAGAGATATATTTCCCGCCGCACTCGTTTCAACATTCCCCAGAGACCATTCCCTCTGCGACTCCCTCATTAGATCCATGTTGCCCACCAACCCACCCTCCACTCCCAGCACCTTTGCTTGCCACTGCAAGACGTGTAAAACCTGTGCCCACACCTTCCCCTTCACCTCCATCCAAGGCACCAAAGGATTCTTCCATGTCTAGCAGAGATTTCCTTTAACGTTCAAACACCTCACCTATTGTTCTCGATGTGGTATCCTCTACAGTGGGGAGACAGGATGCAAACTTGCGGAATGTTTCAGGGAACATTTCTGAGACACATGCACCAACCAACCCCACTGCCCTGTGGCCGACCACTTAGCTCCACTCCCTTTCCGCCAAGGAATGCAAGTCCTGGGCCTCCTTCACCACTCAGTCTGAGCCACCCGACTGCTGGAGGAAGAACACCTCATCTTCAACCTTGGGACCCTTCAGCCCCATAGCATCAAAGTTTCCTCATCACCCCTCACACCACCTTATCTCAGATGCAACCCTCCAACTTGGCACTAGCCTCTTGAACTCTCCTACCTGTCTATCTTCCTTCCCAATTATCCACTCCATCCTCTCACCATACCCTCCACTTCGATCTACATATTGCCTTCCAAGCTAACTTCCCCCAACCCCACACACCCTTCCTATTTATCTCTCAGCCCTCTTCACCGCCTCCCCCCCAACATTCCTGAAGGACTTATGACTAATATGTCGATTCTCCTGCTCCTCGGATCCTGCCTGATCTGCTGTGCTGTTCCAGCGCAACACTTTAACGCAAGCTGGAAGAACAATACATGATCACCTACTTTGGAACCCAGCAGCCTTCTAGCCTCAATATCATCTTAAATAATTTTAGGTCCTGAACTCTCACACGTCCTAGTGTCTGAGCTGCCTATCTCCACACAGCAGGCCTTGTTATCACATAGCCTGCCATTACACACTACCTATGGTTATCCACTAACAGTCCCCATAAACAGCTATTCACCCTCCCCCAGCCAGATCATCATACATTCCTTTGTCCAACTGCTCTTACCTCTCTCTTTGGATTCTATCCACACCTCTTATTTACTCCTAAATCCCTGTCTTCTGCATATAAACTATCAAAGATTTCTCAGTAACATCAGTTCGGAGGAAGGGTCACCGGATCCGAAATGTTAACTCTGATTTCTCTTCACAGATGCTCCCAGAACTGCTGAGCTTTTCAAGTGTCTTCTGGTTGTTGTGTGTGATTTACAGCACCCGCGGTTCTTTTGGTTCTAATTTACCTGGAATTTCTAATTAAGGTCTAGCAGCCTACACCGTGTGTTTATCAACCCTCTGAGTCCACACTAACTAAATTTCTCTCCCAGCTTCTGATGCCTCTCCCACTCCCTTCACACTCACTGGGTCCCCCTCACAGTGACACTGCACCTAACTAGTTCATGGTCACGTGTTACCCTGCTCGACGCACCCCTCATTCACTCCCTTTGGCTGGAGGATCATGCCTACTCTCCTATTGGTCTGAAAGTGCCGTCAATCAGCCAACCCCATTGTGACTTGATTGATTGCCTTCTCCCAGGAGCATCGGAGGCTGAGGAGTGACGTCACAGAGGTTTATAAAATCATGAGGGGCATGGATAGGATAAATAGAGAAGGTCTTTTCCCTGGGGTGCGGGTGTCCAGAACGAGACGACATAGATTTAAGGTGAGAACGGAAATAATTAACAGGGACCCAAGAGGTAACATTTTTTCACGCAGACGGTAGTGCACGTATGGAAGCTTCGGTCAAGGCAAGTGGTGGAGGCTGGTACAATTACACCATTCGAAAGGCATTTGGATGTGTATATGAATAGGAAGGGTGTAGAAGGATATGGGCCAAGTGATGCCATATAAGACATGATTAGTTTGGGATATCTGGTCGGCATGGATGATTTTATCCAAAGGGTCTGTTTCCATGCTGCACATCTCTATGTCTAGAGGACTCTGCCCTGGGATGAGCTTCATCATTCACAGTGAATAGGGCAGCATCACAGAGCACAGGGGCTGGGATCTATTTCAGCCCATTGGGGCTGTACTCTCTCCCTCTGGAGGTGCTGCCAATCTGTCCTAACTCTCCCACCATTTGCCCGTAACCCTCCAAATGTTTCCTTAAAATATTAAATTCCAAATCTATTTTGACAATAACTGCTGAATCTTCATCCAGCTGTCGTTCAAATGCTCAGACCTTACTCAGTAAAATAATCTTCACATTTGTAACCTGCATTATTTGCCAATTACCTGAAAGTAGTTACAAAAACTTGTGACAATGTTAATAATTTGTCGCTCTGGAAATTAAATATCCTGCTCCTGGTTGAAATCATTGCTTAACCTTCTCAGGTCCAATGATAATTATCTGACCTTCTGATACCTCTCCATAAAAGAGAACGCTATCTTAATTTTAAGTTATTTATTTCATAGAGAAGTACAGCACAGAAACAGACACCACGGTCCAACTTGTCCATGCCAACCAGATATCCTAAATTAATCTTATCACATTTGCCAATACTTGGCCCACATCCTTCTAAACCGTTCTTAATCATGTACCCAATTATGCTTTTTAAATGTTGTAATTGTAGCAGCCTCTACACTTTTTCTGCCAGCTAATTCCAGACACGTACCACGTTCATCTTGAAAACATTGCCCCTTTTATCCCTTTTAAATAATTTCCCTATCAACTTGCACACGTCTAACCAGGGAAAAACACCCTGGATGTTCAGCCTATCCATGTCCCTCGCGATTTCATCAACCTCTAAGGTCATCTCTCAGCTCCGATGCTCCAGAGAAAACAGCCCCAGCCTTTTCAGCCTCCCCGTATAGCTTAAACCCTCAAACGTGGCAACATCTTTGCACATCTTTTCTGAACCCTTTCAAGTTTGACAGTATCATTCCGATAGCAGGGAGACCAGGACTAAAAGTACAATTCCAGAAGTGCCTGAATCAATATCCTGTAGAGCCGCAAAATGACGTTGCAACTCCTATACTCAATGCACTGTCCAATATAGGCAAGTACGTCAAACACCTTCTTCACTACCCTGCCTATCCATGATTCCACTTTCAAGGAAGTATGAACCTGCACTCCAAGGTGTCTTTGTTGAGTTACAATCCCCAGGATCTTCCCATTAATTTTATAAGTCCCGCCCTGATTTGCTTTTCCAAAATGCAGAACGTCACATTTATCGAAATTAAACTCTATCTGCTGCCACTAAGCCAATTGATCGCAGTCCCATTGCACTCTGAGGTAACTTTGCTGTCCATTACAACTCCAATTTTGATGTTTCCTGTAAACCTACAAACCATACCTCCGAAATTCACAAAGAAATAATTGATATAAGGGACAAAAAGTAGTGGACCCAGCACCGACCCTGACAGCATATTGCTCACCACAGGCCTCCAGTTTAAAAAGCAACCCTCCAACACTATTCTGACTGCTTAACAAGGTTAGAGCTCATGGAATACAGGGAGAACTAGCCATTTGAACAGAGAACTGGCTCAAAGGCAGAAGACAGATGGTGGTGGTGGAGGCCTGTTTTTCAATCTGGAGGCCTGTGACCAGTGGAATGACACAAGGATCGGTGCTGGTCCCACTGATCTTCGTCATTTATATAACTGATTTGGATTTGAGCATAAGAAGTATCGTTATTAAGCTTGCGGACGAAATAAAAATTGGAGGTGTAGTGAACAGCGAAGAAAGTTACCTCAGATTTAAACGTGATCTTGATCAGATGGGCTATTGGGCCGAGAAGTGGTAGGTAGAGTTTAATTCAGATAAATGTGAGGTGTTGCATTTTGGGAAAGCAAATCTTAGCAGGACCTGCGCACTTAATGTTAAGGTCCTGAGGAGTGTTGCTGAACAAAAAAGACCTTGGAGTGCAGGTTAATAGCTCCTTCAAAATGGAGTCATAGGAAGATAGGATAGTGAAGAAGGCATTACATATGCTTTTCTTTATTGGTCAGTGTGTTGAGTACAGGAGTCGGGAGGTCATGTAGCGGCTGTACAGGACATTGGATGGGCCTCTATTGGAATGTTGTGTGCAAACCTTCCTATCGGAAAGATGTTGTGAAACTTGTAAGGGTTCAGTAAAGATTTACAAGGAGGTTGACCAGGTTGGATTGTTTGAGCGAAAGGGAGAGTTTGAACAGGCTGGGGCTGTTTGCCTGGAGGGTCGGGACTGAGTGGTGTCCTCAAATAGATTTATATAATCATGAGCAGCTTGGATAGGATACATAGCCAAGGCCATTTCTCTGGGGTGGGTGAGTCCAGAAGTGGAGGACATAGGTTTAGGGTGGGAGGGGAAAGAAATAAAAGAGATCTGAGCGGCAACGTTTTTCATGCAGAGGTTGGTACGTGTCTAGAATGAGCTGCCAGAGAAAGTGGTGGAGGCTGGTACAATTGCAACATTTAAGAGGCATGCAGATGGGTATAAGAATAGGAGGGCTTTGGAGGAATATGGGACGGGTGCTGGTAGGTGGGACTCGGTTGGGTTGGGATATCTGGTCGGCATTGACGGGTTGGACCGAAGGGTCTGCTTCCGTGCTGTACATCTCGAAGACTATGATCTTCCAACCAATCTTGTATCCAAATAGCTAGTTCTCCCTATATTCTATGGCTTTGAATTTGCTAACCAGTCTGTTATGTGGAACCTTGTATCTTTCTGAAGTCCAAGCTAGTGATTTATGTACAAAAGCCATGTTGACTCTCCCTAATCATTTCTTTCCTTTCCAATTCCATGTAAATCCTGTCCCTAAGAATCCTTTCCAACAACTTGCCTGCCACTGACTTCAGGCTTACCGGTCTGTAGTTCACTGGCTTTTCCTTACGACCTTTCTCTAATAACGACACTGATCTTCCAGCACCTCACCTGCGGTTTCGATTATATAAATATCTCAGTGAGGGGCCCAGCAATAACTTCCCTAGGTTCCTACAAATATCTGGGATACACCTGATCAGGTCCCAGGGATGTATCCACCTTTATGCATTTTAAGATATCCTGTATTATCTCCTCTGCAATATGGACACTTGTCAAGTTATTGCTATTTGTTTCTCCAAACTCGCTATCTTCCATATCCTTTATTTTACAGTAAAATTTGACGTGAAATACTCATATAGAATCTGTCCGACCTCCTGCTTTGCCACAGACAGCGTTGTTGATATTAGAGGCTCTATTCTCTGCTTGGTTACTCTTTTATCCTTAGTTTACTTGTAGAATCTCTTTGGATTCTCTTTAAACCTATTTCCCAAAGTTATCTCGCATCCCTTTCTGCCCTGCTGATTTCCCTCGCGTGTACTTCTAATGCCCTTATACTCCTCCAGGGATTCATTCAAACTCAGCTGTCTGTACTTGCTATATCCACCTTCATCTTCTTGACCAGAACATCAATTTCTCTCGACAGACAGCATGCTTTACAACTAACAGCCTTGCCCTCAACAGGAACATACTGTCTCTGTACTCTCATTGGCACGGGCCTATGGTGGCAATGACAGATGTGTACAAGGAAGCAATCATTCTAAGCAAAGAGGTAGTGTTAGGAAAGTGAATAGACTAAAGATAGATGGGTCTCCTGGCCGTGATGGAGGAAAAGAGATTGCGGGCGGGGGAGGTGGGGGGTTTGAAAACATGCTCGTGATTATTCGCTAGAATTTGCCGGACTCTGGGACGGTCCGACAGATTGGAAAGCTGCGTGTGCTACTATTTTTCAAAAGGACCCGTTAGCTTAACGTCAGCATTGGGGAAAATGCTTGAATCTCTCAAGGAAGTAATACAGAGATAGCTGGGTAGAAACTGTCCCATTGAGCAGATGCAGCATGGATTCATGAAAGGCTGGTCATGTTTAACGTATTTACTGGGATTATTTGAAGACATTACGCGTGTGTTGGACAAGGGGGAAACGGTGGAGGTGGCGTATCTGGATTCCCAGCAGTCATTCGATAAATTGAGTATCCTTCCTAAGCACAACTGTAATGGAATCCCTCATCAAAAATGCCACTCTCCCTCCTCTCTTATCCCCATTTTATCGTTCACCTTGTATCTATACCCTGGAACATAAAACTGCCAGTTCTGTCCATCCCTGAGCAAAGTTTCTGTAATACCATGATATACAATTGCCTGGTTCCTGAGCTCATCTGCATTCCCTATCAGGCCTCTTACATTGAAATAAATGCAATGCCACTGCTTGATCCTACCTCGTTCTGTGCCTTGACTTTGCCTGCCTTGATTGTCAACTTTTCAACTGTACCAGCCTCAGATATACCTCTTTTCTTATTACCTCTTTGCGTTTACACCCACTCCCTCACTGGTTTAATTCCTCCTGAATAGCACTAGCAAATCTATCTAACTGGATATTAGATACATTCCAACTCAGGTATACTCCATCCTTCGTATGCAGGTCAACTAGTCCAGAGGAGATTATCATTATCAAACAATGTGAATCCTTCTCCCCTACACCAGATCATTAGCCACTCGTTCATCGGCTCCATCAGGCTATTCCTACTCTCACAAGCATGCAGCACTGAGAATAATCCAGATATTATGACAAACGAGGGCCTGCTTTGCTTCTTCCAGGCTAATTTGCTATATTCTCTCGTCAGCACTTCATCCTTTTCTCCTCTGACGTCATTGGTACCAATGTACAGCGAACACCCACTGGTCATTCTCCGCTTTGAGAATATTCTGCACCCTCTGTGAAGCATCCTTGATCCTGGCACCAGGGAGGCACCACTCCACTCTAATGTCTCACTGTCAGCTACAGAAAGGGCAGTCTGTGTCCCTGATTAGAGAAAGCCCTATTACCATCGATCGCTTGGAACCTGATGTACCACTCATTATGTTAGAGCCAGTCTCAGTACCAGTAACTTGGCTGTCAGTGCTTCATTCCCCGGAGTATCTGTTAACATCTACATTTTCCGAAACAGTATATTTGTTTGACATGGGGATAGCTACAGGAGACTCCTGCACCACCTACCTCACTATCCTGAATTTCCGGGAGGTAACCCATCTACATGACTGTATCTGCAGCTTTCCTACCTGAAACTGACAGCTATCACACTCCCTAGCTCCTGTAATTTCTTAATTACCATTTACAAATGCTCCATCTGATCCGTGCGATTCAACAGGATTTGCATCCTCACTTCTGCATAAATCATCAGGATCATTGAAACTCGCCCTAATCTCGGACATCCAACAGGAAGAGCTCATCACAGTACGAATGGCCATTTAACTTTAAAGTTCCACAGTCCCAGAAAAATGCAGAATCTTACTGCTTTACAAAACACGACTCGAGATTAAATTAGTACCAATACTTTGTATTTAAAATTTTAATCAAAATATCATAAGATAGGTATTTAAAATAATAATCTCTCACCCTACTCAATGGTGTAGATTTAATGAAGTAAAACACACTAAAATTTACGTTTTAAGGGACTGAAACACATTGAGCTGATCCCCGCTGTGAGGCACAGAGACAAAGAGCATGGAAACAGACCCTTCGGTCAAACTCGTCCATGCCGACCAGATGACCTAACCTCATCTAGTCCTATTTGCCAGAAATTGGCCCATATCCCTCTAAACGCTTCCTACTTGCATACCCACCCAGATGCCTAATAACTGTTGCAATTGTACTAGGTTCCACAACTTCGTCTCGCAGTCAATTCCAGATACGCACCACCTTCTGCATGAAGACGTTGCCCCTTCAATCCGTTTTAGATCTTTTCCCT
>NW_025205414.1:8749-10472 GCF_004010195.1 Chiloscyllium plagiosum | reverse complement strand
TCTTTCTCACATGGCTGAACCTGAACTGGGTAAAGTTCCCGGAAATGCAGTTTTGTTTGTTTAATTTTATTAATTTTGCTGCAATTTCACTCTGTTCATTGCAATGTTCGGAAGTGAATTGGATTTATGTGATTGGAAGGTTAAATGTTGCATTCAATTTTGCTCCGAATTTATTTCAGCTTAAAGAAAATACTGATGAGAAAAGCAGAAGGTTAAACTACAAAACAAGATGCCAGTTTTGATGCTCAGTTACTTTGGCAGATTTCAGTGGTTGCCAAATGAACCCAACATCATGGCGATTGTCCTCCCACCTTTCAGCCATGGGATGAAAGCAGGAAATCGATCTCCAAGATACGGGTCACTTCCTGTACATTATGGAATAGCTTTCCTTGACAATATACAAAATCTGGTCAGTTCCAGTTATAATGCTTCATGTGGGATATTAATAGAAATCTTTCAAAACTCTGAGGTTTTTTTTTTGCTGAATCTTACTCAGCAGCATACGTTTCCGATATTTCTTTGCATCTGAAGTCGTCCAAATTAGACGTTGTTTCCTCGCACCTTCTACCCCCAAGACCCCATTTTTACACTTTTACCTGGCCACAGGGTGTCTCTCTCCTGGTGAAACTCACTGCTTGTGCGTCTCTAAATATGCCTTTCCAAGTATTTTGGAAACGGATTCTCTGAGTGACAGGAATTCTGCTCCCATCATTTCTTTGTCCCACATCAATGGTTTTGAAAGCCTGACGTTCAGAAATATACGAACTTGAAAGAGTGAATTTACCACCTATTTACTCTCTCCAAACCTACAATACTCAGGAAAACTTCCATTCGGTTTTCCTTGGTTCAGTGTCAAATTTTTCAACACAAATAAATAAAATACCATCCCCACTAAACGCCGTCAGCATCGTCTCTAATGTCTTAGCACCCCAGTAAACGCTGGCAGTGTCCTCTCTGATATAATCAGATTCCCTGCAAGGCAGAAAGTACAGTTCAGCCAATCGAGTCTGTCGGGACACTCTGAACAGCATCTCAACCAGATCTAGCTCCCGTCCCTATCCGCGCAGGCCCCTGGCTTGTGATTTCAAATAAACCTGCTGGAAGAAAACCTGACATCGTTTGACAGATGACCTTATCGCTGTGTTACCCATGGCGAACTCACGTAACTTACTGAAATCACTCTCTGGACACATCAGCGCAATTTAACATGACCAGTCTACCTAACCTACAGACTTAACAGCAGTTCGAACCACTGAGCAAATGTACCATCACATTGAACACTATCTGTATCATTTACACACTGGTAACTCAGCCGAGTGAACGCAAGCTGCGCCCATCAACCGGAATTCAACGCACGCAAACGTGGTCCTGCGCTGTACAACCTCATTCGTTCTGCTGGAAATGATTCTGCACTCAGGTCTGAATGGGTTTACTCTGTTTTCTGCCTCAGATTCCTGTTTTAAATAAACACATTTGTCAGGAACAATTCTATATAATAGTTTTCATTGCAACACAAACACAATGTGCAGTTTGCTGAAGTAACGTGTTTGCACTTTTACTGACACTCTCTCTCCCCAAGAGCTGCAGTCCTTCCCCAGCTGATTCAGACAGCACTGTCTTTCCTGTGACATATCCAATCGAGAATGAAAGGCCAAGCATAAGGGACACTAACCACGATACTATGGAGGACAACATCGAAGGAAGCCCTTCAGCCTGTTGTGGC
>NW_025205414.1:6217-7905 GCF_004010195.1 Chiloscyllium plagiosum | reverse complement strand
CGATGGTGGGGTTGGGGCATGTTCACCCAGCAACCGTGACCGCAGCAGCACAGAGTGAACAGTATCAAAGTGAGAGTCAGTGTTAGATTCTGCAGTGCCTTAATGAAACAGTAAATGACTCCACAACCACATGATGAAAGTGCAGCGCTCCGAAAACTAGTGCTCAGTTAAACCTGTTAGACTCTCACCTGGTGTTGTGTGATTTTTAACTTTGCACACCATAGTCCAACACCGGCATCTCTAAATTAATGAAATGGGGATGTGGGACGGAAAGTTCAGTTAGTGATCGAAGGGGGGAGAGAAATCTTTGAGAACGGGTGGATTTGAATTCTGACATATGAAACACAGAGATGTGAGCAAGCAGAATTTGAACGGAAAAGATCATCACCTTGGAGAAAATTACCATGTTTAAACAACTGATTCCTTTATGTTTCACAAAAACTGGGGCAGATAGAGCAATTACTGCCGTGACTCGGATTCGAACCGTGGTTGCTGCGGCCACAACGCAGCGTACTAACCACTATACGATCACGGCATTTCACAGACGCGAACAGTGACAGCAGGCAATAAGTACAGTATCATAGGGCACAATATCAGTGCAAAGCGAACAGTGGCAGATCTGTGGGAACACAGAATTGGCTGACCGTTTAATATCGGTTCCCCCAGTGGCTGTGGTGATTCCATCATTAATATGCTGAAGGCTGAGATAAATAGATTTCTCCAAAACATCAAAAACTCTGGGGACAGTGCAGGTGTGGCTGAAATGTATGCTTCAATAGTAATGCAGTTTAACATCGGCTACTTCACCAGTTTCCCCCCACAAGGCAGTAACCATTGCTGCCACATAGTCCCAATTCCCCGCCCTAGAATCAGAGGAACTGAGTCGCGAGGATCCAACTGTAAATTGGGATGGGAATGACTTATTCTTCTTTTTCTTCTTCGTCGTCGTCTTCTTCGTCTTCGTCTTCTTCTTCGTCTTCGTCTTCTTCTTTGTGTTCTTCTTCGTCGTCTTCGTCTTCGTCTTCTTCTTCGTCTTCTTCTTCTTATTCTTCTTCGTCGTCTTCTTCTTTGTCTTCTCCTTCTTCTTCGTCTTCATCTTATTCTTCTTTTTCTTCTTCGTCGTCGTCTTCTTCGTCTTCGTCTTCTTCTTCGTGTTATTCTTCTTCGTCGTCTTTTTCTTCGTCTTCTTCGTCTTCTTCGTCTTCATCTTCTTCTTCTTCGTCGTCGTCTTCGTCTTCTTCTTCTTTTTCTTCTTAATCGTCTTCTTCTTCATCGTCTTCTTCTTCGTCTTCTTCTTTTTCGTCGACTTCTTCTTCGTCTTCATCTTCTTCTTCGTCTTCTTCTTTTTCTTATTCGTCTTCGTCTTCTTATTCTTCTTCATCGTCTTCTTCTTTGTCTTCTTCTTCGTCTTCTTCGTCTTCATCTTATTCTTCTTTTTCTTCTTCGTCGTCATCTTCTTCGTCTTCTTCTTCGTCTTCGTCTTCTTCTTTGTGTTCTTCTTCGTCGTCTTCGTCTTCGTCTTCTTCTTCGTCTTCGTCTTCTTCTTCTTCGTCTTCGTCTTCTTATTCTTCTTCGTCGTCTTCTTCTTTGTCTTCTTCTTCGTCTTCTTCGTCTTCTTCTTCTTCATCTTATTCTTCTTTTTCTTCTTCGTCGTCGTCTTCTTCGTCTTCTTATTCTTCTTCGTCGTC
>NW_025205414.1:0-2749 GCF_004010195.1 Chiloscyllium plagiosum | reverse complement strand
TCCGGAGGTTGTTTTGCTCAGTGATCCCTTCCCACACACGGGACTGGTGAACGATCTCTCCACAGTGTTACTGATTAAATGAGTTTGCATTTCTGTGGTCAATTGAATCCCTTCCAGCAGTTCCCACATTTGCCTGCTTTCTCGGTGGTATCAGCGTCGTTTTTTCTACCCAGGGTGAACAATCCTTTCAAATTGTGTCCATACGGATACAAATCCTGTTATCCATGTTGTGAATGTGTTTTCATTCTTTCTCATTCACCCACAGGGTTTGAGTGCCACTGGTCAGGACAACATTTATTCTTCGCCCCTCGTTCATTGCTGCCTGGCAACACCACACACCCGGGTGCGATCCCAGCCTCGGGTCTCTCTGTCTGTGGGCAGTCTGAGCGTTCTCTCTGTGTTTGCGTTTTTATTTCTCCCTCTGACCAAAAATGTGCCAGTTACAGGGGTCAGCATTGGGAAATGCAGGCTTATGGGATAGAGAATGCCGTGGCGTCTGGTGGGATGCGCTTCGGATGGACCGTGTGGACTGGAAGGGCCGACTAGCCTGCTTCCCCACACGATGGGGATTCTTGAATCAAGGGTCAGCGCATGGTATTCTGGTCCTGGAATCTCTCGTAGGAGGACTGGGTGAAGATGGTAGAATTCTCTGCATACGGGACACGAACGAATGGGATTTCAGGAATTTAAATGTATTATCTCTGTTTCTGTGGTCAGGCTTGCATTCCAGGTTTTATTCGTCGGGCTTAAACATCACCGTTTCCGTCTCCCAGTCGCAAAGGATCATTAGTTTAAAATATCACCCCAACACCACCTTCTCCAGGTTGAAGATTTGACTGTGTGGAAGAAGATGATACTGAGCTTATGCAAGCAAATGCACCTGCCACCACCAGTGTCGGAAACACTGATCCAAATAGCAAAATCATCTTTTAAACCACCACTGCAAAGTTAAGGGCTCAACACGCTCCAGTTATGCCACTCAGCTGTCTTAGCAAGATGCACTGTAGATCGCTATGATAGTATGAACGGGGGCAACTATTCCCGTGATTAGAAGCACAAACAACCTAGGAATTTCTTGCGCCTCTATGCCATCATAGATCGACCGCACGCTCATCTGTTGCATCACTGGAGCCAGAGAGTAACTCTGCGCACTCATCCCATCCCCATTTCCGGTTGGATCTGGGCGGCTGTGCCGCAGTTTTTCTGATACCGCGGTTGTGAAATCAATCCCCATGTAGCAGCTTTTACTGACATAGGCCAGAGACAATTGGAGCGTCAGGCTCATGGAAAATACTCAAGGCATTTTCGGTGAAAAGATATTTTATTAAAAAAGATCAGCTTTTGTGTCTTTCTTCGTTGGTCTTGTGGTAAGTTCGTAGGACTGATAATCCAGAGACCCAGGTAATAGTCTGGGTACTCGGGCTTGAATCCCACCATGCCATGATTGTCAAATTTGGATTCAATAAATATCTGCAAGGAGGAATCTAATGATCCATTGACAATTCTCGAAATAAAATCTGTTTCACTGATATCATTTCGGGATGGAATTTGCTATCCTTACTTGGTCTGGACTGCATGTGACTTCAGACTCATAGCAATATGGTTGAGTCTCAACTGCCCTCTGGGCAGGTAGGAATGGGTAATAATTTCTGACATGATTGAGTTAGAGTGTGGACAGGGTTGACGAAATGTGTTTCCCATTGATAGAGGGATAGATCAGCGGGGGTCAGAGATTTAAGGGGAATGGCAGAATGGTTTGAGAGGATGCGTGGAAAAGCTTTATCAGCCAGCGGAGGGGGGAGGGGGGGGCGGGTGGAATTTGGTATATGCTGGCTGTACTGTTTAGAGAGGCTGAAACCCTCATGACCAGAATAAATATTCAAATGTGAATTTGTGATGCCAAAACATATAAGGTGGGATAAACATTGTGAAATGTGATTCAGTTCATTAAGCAGTCGTTTTTGACAAGTGTGGCCACAATTGGCTGAAAAGCCTCCTTTGACACTCTTCTCCTTGGTAATATAATGGTTAGTGTCCTCGCCTGTCACAGGGCTCAATACTCCGCTGGGGACAGAGTAAATATTTTAAAACTGACACTCCATTCCCAAGGGCGGGTATTAATACCTGTCCTTCCATTCTCGATGGGGCATGTTCACAGGAAGGACAGTGCTGCCTGAATCAAGGTGGGGAAGGGGAAGGTGAGGCTGCAGCTATCAGCAAGGCAGAGTGTCAGTGAACGTGCAAACACGTGACGTCTGCAAGCTGCATCTTGCGACTGTGTTGGATTGAGAATCATTTGACAGACTTATTCCGGATTGAAGCGTTTACTGTAAGCACGAAGGTGAGGAAGAAACAGCGTAAAAGCATTCAAATATGAATGCAGAAACACTTCCCGCAGCACGAATGAAATTGTAAAGGACAGGGTAGTGTTTCGATACATTGAATTTGGGTTGATTTGCTTTGATGAGGCTGAGTTACCACGGTATAAAACCATTAAAAAGTTATACAGCATTTGCTCATTATGCTTGAACATTGGCTCAGTAATTCGCACTGCTGTTCGGTCGGAGAGTTAAATTGATTGGAAAAGTTAAATTGCCCTCTCGTGTCCAGGGAGTGAATTAAGCATGTGAAGATTGAATCAGCCATGGGTTACGTGGGGATAAGGTCAGAAGTCACAGAACGCCAGGTTATAGTCCAACACGTTTATTTAAAATCCTAAGTGGGAGGGCTGCCCCTTGCTTAGGTGAAA
>NW_025205413.1:6139-10471 GCF_004010195.1 Chiloscyllium plagiosum | reverse complement strand
TAAGCCATCGCATCCAGTTTTGTGCAAATTGGAGGACGTTCCTACTTTTGAGGGATTGCAGGGGAGGGTAATGTTCGCACAAACAGTTGTGTCAGAGCTGGCGATGATTATGGAAATGAGTAGATGGATGGAGAGGCTGCTGGAGGTTACATTGGCAGCGATAGGACGATGCTAGGTAGACAGGGAGTCGACCTGAACTGGATCAAGACAGGGGCAGGCACTGGAAATGGAGTGGGTTCTTACAGACCGGGAGTGTTCCAGGGACCTGACAGGTTTGCACAGATAGGACGAACGTAGGGTCTCCACAGACTGATGGTGTACTTGGGACTGCAAGAGGTTTCGTACATAGGGAGAGCTTCAGGGGCTGCTGCAGCTAATGGAGAGTTGAGGGTTTGGAGCAATTTACAGCGAAACGGAGGTTTATTGGAGATGAACAGGTTCTAGACAGTGAGGGTTGTGTGGCCTGAAAAAGAATTAAAGTTAAAGAGAATGTTCGGTTCTGGAAGAAATTACACGGATAGGGACAGTAGAAGAGACAGAAGCATTTTTAATAGAGAAGGTTACAGAGATCGGGAGGGATGTCGGGACTGAAGGTGAATAACAGACATGGAGGGTTTTATTAGTAGAAGGGGTTTGAGGGATGGGACTGCTGTAGTGACTTACTTGAATCGGAAAGGTTGTATTTACTGGAGAAGGCTCCACTGTTCTCGACAGTGTTAGGGAGAGTTTAATGGATTATAGAGGATTTCACAAAGAATGTATTAAGTGGACTTGGGGCGATTACCGAAACAGGAGTGCTGTTGGGTTGGAAGAGCTTATGCAGATAGCCAGCGTTGAACGGCTGGAGGAAGGTTGTCAAGATTTAATTGCTTTATTGACATAGAGCAAGTCTGGGGACACCACTGCCAAGGGGGCGTTTAGATAATCCAGATGAGTTTGCAGAGATATAAATGATTCTTGGAGTTACAAGAGGTAACAGTGATGGGAAATATTCCAACAAGTGGCCAAAGCTATAATCACAAGAAGAATTCTTCGTACAGGATGAGTTGACAGTCATAGGGAGCTCTGAAATTACTGGAGTAGCTGATTGTGTTTCAGAGGATGTAGGTGATTACAGAAGATTGAGAAGGTTGGATATGAGGCAAGGTTAAAGAGACAGGAATGGTTGACAGGACTAGAGGAAAACCTGAATGGAATCTTTTCAGCGTGGAAGCAGGCCATTCTGGCGAATAAATCCACAAGAAGCCTCCAAAGAGAATTCCACCAGACCCATTGCCCTAAATATCCATCTAAACCCATATTTCTCATGGTTAACACAACTACCATAAACAATCCTATGGTCAATTTATGATGGCAAAGCCACATAAAAGGCACATTTTTCGACTGTGTAAGGAAACCAGGGAACCAGAAAAAACAGACACAGACACGGAGAGAACATGCAAATTGCACACTGGCAGTCAGACAAGGCTGAGGTTGAACTCGGTCCCTGACACTATGAGGCTGCTGTGCTGAACAGTCAACTACCACGCCACTCCTGTATCTGAGCATACAGACCATTGCAGAGATTTGATCAGGACACAATGTTCGTGACGGTTATCGGAAAAGGAGGAGAACACAGTCAGGAACAGGAATTTGTAACATCGATGCTTTCCATTTGAGAGACTGGAGGAGATTGCAGCAATAAGAAAATCCCTAGACAATTACAGAGGTACGAGCGGTTGTGACTCGTACTGGGTGAATTTAGTAATCCTCTGGGTTGGAAACATTGGACGAGTTTTCCGAGTTAGCATGGGTTCAATGCACTGGTTGTGGCTGTAAAGGCAATTGAAGGGAATGGAAGACGTAATAACAATCGAGAGGATGTCTCAGACAAATGGATGGTTTTGGTAGCTTCTAGATATTCGAGAACTAGGAAGTTGAGTAGTGACTGGAGGTGATCAGAGGTAAATAACATTGCAGTGACAGAGGAGGTCTGTCAGGTACTGGAGATTGTAGAGTGTAAGCAAGATTGCAGATCTGAGGAGAGATCAAGTAGCTTCAAAATACTGTACTGGGGGGATTGTCAGAAAGCACTGAAGGAATTGGACAATTTTGTACGGATTGGGATGTGTGTATGGTGATAGATGTTCAGATGGAGTGGCGTGCTTTCGGACATTATGCAGCACTTCTTTAAGGACTGGAGACTATTACAGTGATTTCTTGTTGCTGCAGAGGCTGCAGGTGGTTTTGCAGATTGTCAAGATGGTAAGGGCTGGATTTTACAGAATCCTGAAAAGATGATGGACATAAGGATTTTGGGAATAGAGGCCATATCTCAGTTTCAAAGCCATTATGGAAAAAAGACAGGATAGTGCAGAAGTGAACAGTCCACATTTGCGGAAGCCACCTTATCATTATATAATCACGATCACTAGATAGGGTCTGCAACTAGACTGGTGCAAAACCACCTATGCATAGAGACAGAGGAAATCGGTGAGGTCTTAAACGAATACTTACCATCTTTATTCGCGCAAGTGAAGGAAATTGTAGCCATGGATTTCAGTAGGGAAGGTGAAGGTCTAGAATACGTTAAGATCAAGAAGGAGGAGTCATTGAATATGTTTGCACGCACAATGGTGGAGAACTCACAGTGCCCAATGAAACGTATCCCAGGCTTCTATGGGAGGCAAGGGAGGAGATTGCTGGGGCCGTGCTGAATGTATTTAATACTTTGTTGGTCATAGGTGGAATGCCAAATGATTGGGTGACAGATACTTTCGCTCGACTGTTCAGAAGTGCAGCAGGGATTGGTCAGCGAATTAGAGAGCAGTAGGAGTTGGGAGAGAAAGAATCAGTCTGAGGAATTCAGTTGAGTCTTTTGAAATAGTGTCTAAAAATATTGACCAGTGAACGACAGGTGATGTGGATTACACAACTTCATTAAGGCTTGTGGAAAGGTCCCACATGGAAGACTAGTCTAACAGGGAAAACCCATGGGATTGAAGGAAAGTTGGCAAATTGGATCCAAAATTTGTGGACGAAGGTTAACGTGTTGATTTTTTTCCTATAGCGGGTGTACCAAATTGATCGCTGCAGGAACCATCGCTGTTTATTATATAGATTAATAGCTTGAAGGAATGTGCCATAGCAATATCTCACAGGAATATTCCGCTCCTGAATTGCTTTCGACAGCCATTTTAAATACTCCCTCATGTCCAATGAGGATTTATCCACAAACAATTGCCTGCAATCATTATCTCCAGTTCCTGCATAATGTTGTTGTTGTCCATCTTCTCCCAATTTCACATCACCAACCGAAAAATGCAGTCACCCCATCCATAAGTATCTTAAAATCCACAGTATTATGGCCCCTACTCTCGAAATGCCCTCCACTAAAACTTCATTCACCCATTTCCCAAAACCAGGTGTAGTATAACACGGGTGCTCCCGTTTCCTCCCACAGTCCAAAGATGTGCAGGTCAGGTGAATTGGTCATGCTAAATTGCCCACAGTGTTAGGTAAGGGGTAAATGTAGGGGTATGGGTGGGTTGCGCTTCGGCGGGTCGGTGTGGACTTGTTGGGCCGAAGGGCCTGTTTCCACACTGTAATGTAATCTAATCTAATCTAAACCTTCCCTGAACGAAATTTATGAAGAACCCCGCCTGAATGGCCCTTAGAGGTAGTGTCCCATCCAAGCCCCTTGCACAAAGTGAGTCCTAGTCTAAATAGGGGAAATTAAATCAACCCCCACAGTAATACTGTTACTTTTACATCTTTCCAAAATCTGTCCACATACTCTCCCTTATATTTCCCAATGACTGTTGAAAGACCTGTAGTATTTGCCCAACATTGCGATTTCATCGCTGTGATTCCTCAGTTCTGCACAGATTTCATCTCTATATGTGTCTTCTGATGTATCATCCGTAAGTGCAGCTGTGAGATTCGCCCTGACCGGTAAAGCAACTCGACCACGTCTTTGACATTCCCTTCTTTCACATCTGAAGCACTCAATCTGAGGACATTCATCTGCCGTTTCCTGTTCTTCTTTTATCTAAGTCTCTGGAATTGTAAAATACCATATTTGAAGTACTACCCAAACCTCTAAGCTAACCTCTTTCGTGCCTTAATCCTTTTGCATTTCAGACAATCTCCGCTGCTCTGTTCAGCAACGTTTTTCCTGTCTGTACTTGTCATTAATCATGTGCTAACATTTTAAATCCAAACTTTACAAAGGAACAACAATGTAATAAATTTTGAGAAGCGTCTGACATGGACAGGGACATACCCAATTTCTGGATCAATGGTGCTGGAAGAGCACAGCAGTTCAGACAGCATCCGAGGAGCTTCAGCAAA
>NW_025205413.1:3640-5927 GCF_004010195.1 Chiloscyllium plagiosum | reverse complement strand
TTAGGGTGGAAACACTGTGAAGCGGATCAGCCAGTGACACATTGTCTAGAAGGGCTGGTGAGACAGCATGAGGAAAGAATAACTGATGTTGCTGGAAAACTGGAAAAATGAGTACAGGTGACATGGTAAGATTTGAAGAGAGAGAGTACTGCACGCTCTAAAACCAGCAAGTTGGAGTCACTTTGATGTGTCAAATGTGTCATCAGAATGGTCAGTAAAAGCTTCGCCTCTGCAATAATCCAGAAAGGAGTATTTGAAAAATAATTGCAAACAAATAAGTCTCGATTAGTTGTGAACTTGTCCCTGAAACGTCTGAGCTATAATTTTCTCCTGCCGTAACAAGGATGAGGAGGTGCAATTGTGATAGCTCATGATGGGTTTTCCTACTTCGGAGATACAAAAATTTGAAAAAATCAGTTTGACTACATATTGCACTCCATTTTTAACTGAACTCTAAATTTACTCTGGGTTCCAGCATAAATAAATGGATTGGTGCAAGAACTCAAAAACTCGAAAACAAAATGCTACGTCATTGAAGATTTCTCTGGAAACATCGAAACTGGACCATGATGAATAAGTAGCATTTGAAATGCAGATATGGAGTATTGTTATTTTTTAAAAAAAAACCTGCATATAATAGGATATAAATGCCAGAGATGACAAAATGCCAAATAATGGACTTTCATTGTTTCTCCATCTCTGGTTCGTTTTGATTCTCTACATTGCTTTCGACCGAGTCTTCTGCGGGCTGCATTGACTGCTAGAATGTTTCACACTCTCAGAATATTCAAGAGTAATATTAGAATGAATGAAATACATAGGATTCACAACTGAACTAATTAAATCATTACTTTTGTTCCACGGTACCAAACCATATCATTAATAATATATATTGGTTCATAAACAAAATATGTCGAGATATCTTTAAGCAGGAATCTAGATACAAATCCAATAACCCATCTGCAGACTTCTGAGTGCAAAATTTTACTTTCAGCTTCTTACAACAAATGGCCTCAAATTGATCATAGGTCAACTCCACGGTTAACCAAGCAGAACTATCAATAGTGGCAACATTTTAGGCATTATGCAAACTACACACTTGTGTAATTGACGGAAAACTAGATGGAAAATAAATTTCGGCGATGCGATTCAGTAGTACTGTCATGGCCATGACGAATAGATCTGTCATTGCCTGGATACCGCATGACAGATGCCACATCACTTCAGGACTTTCCTCATTCCTGAAGAAGGGCTCATGTCCGAAACGTCGATTCTCGTGTTCCTTGGATGCTGCCTGACCTGCTGCACTTTTCCAGCAACACACTTTCAGCTCTGATCTCCAGCATCTGCAGTCCTCACTTTCTCCTTAAAGATGCCACAGCACATCCAGTTTAGCTGCAGTGTCGAGATCAGTCCGACATTAATGTAAAAAGGAAATCTTATGAAAAAGAACTGAAACACAAATGAATTTCAAAATATGACAAAATTGCCACAAAAGCATGGAATACAACATGGAAATGCCACTTTATGAAAGGTCATCATCTCCGGTCTCCAGGGTCGAAGTGAACCATGCAAGTTCACATGTGATGATAACTCATTCAGAGAAAGGTCCTTGGCCAAACGGCGACGTCGCCGTGTTGCACGACGCTGTCTTGAGGCTTGTCAATTTTATAGAGTGTGGTTCTGGAGACGCACAGCCAGTGAAGCAGCATCTGAGGAAAAGGAGATTCGCCATTTCGAACCAAAGCCCTTCATCAGAATGCTGCCTGAGTTGCTGTCTTTTTCCAACACCACCCTCATCGACTCTGCTATCGAGCATCTGAAGTCTTCATTTTCTCCTTGCCAACTTTATGTCATGTTAATATTTGACTTAAGAAGCTTTAGTTGCAAATCTGAGGTTCTCCAGTTGGTCTGGAGTGTCATTCAAGGTGGCGAACAATAAAGAGGGAAGAGAACAAGGCTATTCCAGATGCAATTTGGGGAAGAAAATTCCAAATGTAGGATTTCACCATTCAGAAGCAAATATTAAAGAGGAGAGAAGAAGTGAAGAAGTGAACGATTGACTGATGGAAATGGTGGACAGAAAAACTGTCTGATCTTAGAAGTGCTACTGGACTGAAAATTGTGTCTCCATTTTATTTGCACAGATGCTGCCAGAATTGCTGAATTCCTCAAAGAATTTCTGATTTTCCAATGAAAAGTGTGTGTTTTGTGAGTTAGAAAATAGCAAACATTTGATTTATGTCATTGCTGACACACTGAAGCTGTTGTTGCTAATGGCTGAAGG
>NW_025205413.1:0-463 GCF_004010195.1 Chiloscyllium plagiosum | reverse complement strand
TGGGGGGGGGTGGGACCCAGGGAGATAGTGAGGAAAGAGATCAATCTGAGATTGGTACAGTTGAGAACAGAAACGAGTCAAACAGTCAAGACAGTCAGGGACAAGGTAGGATTAATAAATTAAACTGCATTTATTTCAATGCAAGGGGCCTATCAGGGAAGGCAGATGAACTCAGGGCATGGTTAGGAACATGGGACTGGGATATCATAGCAATTACAGAAACATGGCTCACGGATGTGCGGGACTGGCAGCTTAATGTTCCAGGATACAAATGCAACAGGAAGGATAGAAAGGGAGGCAAGAAAGGAGGAGGAGTGGCATTTTTGATAAGGGATAGCATTACAGCTGTGCTGAGGGAGGATATTCCTGGAATTACATCCAGGGAAGTTATTTGAGTGGAACTGAGAAATAAGAAAGGGATGATCACCTTATTAGGATTGTATTATAGACCCCCCAATAGTCA
>NW_025205412.1:8393-10470 GCF_004010195.1 Chiloscyllium plagiosum | reverse complement strand
TAAACGGTCAAAGTCATCCATGCTGACCATCACGTATCACTCCGGATTACCTGAGTTGATAGAGCGTGGTGCTGGAACAGGTACAGCAGGTCAGGCAGCATTCCAGGAGCAAGGGACTCGATGTTTCAGGCACGACCCTTCTTGAACATTTGAAACGACTCCTCCCCCTCTGTCCATGATCTCCTCACACAAATAAAACCTGAATCCATGCAACATTGGTCATTGTAACGGTCCTGAAAAAGGGTCCTGTCCGAAAAGTTGACTCTCTTGCTCCCTAGATGCTGCTCCAGCATCTGCAGCCCCATTGTCTCCTCATCCCCAATGACCTGCAAAACCCACCCATTACCTTGTTGTATCTGGGCTCCCATTTGGAGCGAGCTGCCTGAGCAAAATCCACCAACACAATCCCTTTCCATCAAAGAATGGGAAACACCAGGTATCACTGCGAGGTGGGTTGTTACAAAACCCATGTGACCGATAGCAGGCTGTGAACTACCACAGAGAGAGGGTGGTCTTCCGAAACACTTTCTAGACCAGCCAGGGCCGGTGCTCAGCCAAACTCCATCAATGTGGCCTCAGTGTAAACCCATTCTGCACAGTATAGGGAAACACACAATGCTGCACATTACTGAGGAGCCTCCGAACTGACAAACTATTCACTTTAAACTCAGTCAGTGAGGACACTATTATCTGGCAGTGGGATTTGCCTTGCCCAGTGGAAGTATAATAACTAGGTAAAAACAATAACTGCAGATGCTGGAAACCAGATTCTGGATCAGTGGTGCTGGAAAAGCACAGCAATTCAGGCAGCATCCAACGAGCAGCAGAATCAATGTTACGGGTATCGATTTTGCTGCTCGTTGGATGCTGCCAGAATTGCTGTGCTCTTCCAGCACCACTGATCCAGAAAGGAGTATAATAACTGTCAGCTGTTGGTAGAAATAAGGATGATTCAATGCAGAGGTTTATATGAGTTAAGTTATTACAAGACTTACCAGGAACACCAACGACAGCAAGGATAGTGTGGTACACTCTATCCATCCTTTCCCTGAGAAGATCCATTTCGTTTTTTGTGACACAACCTTTCCCTTCCTGCTGCTGGCAATCTGTCGGAATCGGAGAATTCTCTCGGAGATGGAGCTGACACAGTTCCAGACACTTTGTTTTATACTGTGTGGTATCTCCACTGGGAAACTGTGATTACCTCTTCAATTTTTTTAATATCGTTTTGAACAAACAAGTTATGACAACAGATTTATTTTAATGATGTGATAGCATTGAGATTTACATTGGTAATTGAATACTGGATTAATCTGATCCAATTAGTTCTGAAGTGTTCATTCCTATTTAGTTTCAAACAACAATCCTTACATTATTTCACTCACTATCAGTCCCCTCAACATCTAAATGTCTTTTGATATTCTTTTCAGCAATGACGTTCGTTTTTCTGAGGCTATTCAGTCATTCAATACCTCATTTTGTCGAGCTCCTTAAGATCTGTTCTTCTGCACACTGTTATCTCACAGCTTTCCTTGTTAATTCAGTTATATGACTGATTTTGGGAAATACTCTCTGTGAATGAGCTCTCTAATACTGAACCTGAAGCTGATACTGACCACACCAACAGCTGGAACTTACACTCGGTCACATTTTCTCAAAACAAAGACAGAAATAATCAGACCCTTCAGTCCAAAATCAGAGAATGATGACACCATCCAGAACAGAGATGGCCCTTCACTCCATCCAGTCTGTATCTCTAAACTCACACTCAAAGCTACACAGGGCTGGAAATGGGAAGCCTTCAAGCATGAGATAACGAGAGTCCAGAGAAAGTATGGTTCTGTTAGGATGAAAGGAAAGGCTGGTAGATGCAAGGAATTCTGAATAACTGGAGGAATTAAGGTTTTGGTCAAGTAAAAGAAGGAAGCATTTGTCAGGTAAAGACAGCAGAGATCGAGTGAATCCTCAGAACAGTACAGAGGCAATAGGAGCATACTTAATGTGGAAATCAGGATGATAAAAAGGGTACATGAGATAGCTTCGGCAAACAGGGTTAAGGATAATCCAAAGGGATTTT
>NW_025205412.1:3814-8192 GCF_004010195.1 Chiloscyllium plagiosum | reverse complement strand
AGAAAAGCAAAAAGGTCTTAAAATTGATAAATCTCCTGGCCCTGATGGGCTATATCCTAGAGTTCTGAGGGAGGTGGCTGAGGAAATAGTGGAAGCGTTGGTTGAGATCTTTCAAAAGTCACTGGAGTGGGGGAAAGTCCCGGATGATTGGAAGATCGCTGTTGTAACCCCCTTGTTCAAGAAAGGATAAAGACAAAAGATGGAAAATTATAGGCCAATTAGCCTAATCTCGGTTGTTGGTAAAATTCTAGAATCCATCCTTAAGGATGAGGTTTCTAAATTCTTGGAAGAGCAGGGTCGGATTAGAACAAGTCAACATGGATTTAGCAAGGGGAGGTCGTGTCTGACAAACCTGTTGGAATTCTTTGAAGAGGTGACAAGTAGGTTAGACCGGGGATACCCAGTGGATGTGGTCTATCTAGATTTCCAAAAGGCCATTGATAAGGTGCCACACAGGAGGCTGTTGAGCAAGATGAGGGCCCACGGTGTTCAAGGTGAGCTACTGGTATGGACTGACGATTGGCTGCCTGACAGAAGGCAGAGAGTTGGGATAAGAGGCTCTTTTTCGGAATGGCAGCCGGTGATAAGCGTTGTCCCACAGGGTTCAGTGTTGGGGCCGCAGCTGTTCACGTTATATATTAATGATCTGGATGAAGGGACTGGGGGCATTTTACCGAAGTTTGCCGATGATACGAAGTTAGGTGGACAGGCAGGTAGTACTGAGGAAGTGGGGAGGATGCAGAAGGATCTAGACAGTTTGGGAGTGTGGTCCAGAAAATGGCTGATGGGATTCAATGTGAGCAAATGCGAGGTCTTGTACTTTGGAAAAAAGAATACAAGCATGGTCTACTTTCTAAATGGTGAGAAAATTCATAATGCCAAAGTACAAAGGGATCTGGGAATGCTAGTCGAGGATTCTCTAAAGGTAAACATTCAGATTGAGTCCGTGATTAAGAAAACGAATGCAATGTTGTCATTTATCTCAAGAGGGTTGGAATATAAAAGCACTGTTGTGCTACTGAGACTTTATACAGCTCTGATTAGGCCCCATTTGGAGTACTGTGTCCAGTTTTGGTCCCCACACCTCAGGAAGGACATACTGGCACTGGAGTATGTCCAGGGGAGATTCACATGGATGATCCATGGAATAGTAGATCTAATATACGAGGAACGGCTGAGGATCCTGGGATTGTATTCATTGGAGTTTAGAAGAATAAGGGGAGATCTAATAGAAAATTACAAGATAATACATGGCTTGGAAAGGGTGGACGCTAGGAAATTGTTTCCGTTAGGCGAGGAGACTAGGACCCGTGGACACAGTCTTAGAATTAGAGGGGGTAAATTCAGAACAGAAATGCGGAGACATTTCTTCAGCCAGAGAGTAGTGGGCCTGTGGAATTCATTGCCACGGAGTGCAGTGGAAGCCGGGATGCTAAATGTCTTCAAGGCAGAGATTGATAAATTCTTGATGTCACAAGGAATTAAGGGCTACGGGGAGAGTGCGGGTAAGTGGAGTTGAAGTGCCCATCAGCCATGATTGAATGGCGGAGTGGACTCAATGGGCCGAATGGCCTTACTTCCACTCCTATGTCTTATGGTCTTATGGTCTTAACTGATCGATCAGCAAGGCAGGCTATATGTGGAATTGTGGCGCGGTGGCTCAGTGATTAGCACTGCTGCCTCACAGCGCTAGGAACCTGGGTTCGAATCCAGCTTTGGGCAACTGTCTGTGTGGAGTTTGTGCCTTCTTCCTGTGTCTGCGTGTGTTTTCTCCAGGTGCTTTGGTTTCCTCCCACAGTCTGGAGATGTACAGGGTAGTGGAATTGGCTGTGCCAAATTGCCCATAGTGTTCAGGGATGTGTAGGTTAGGTACAATGTCAGGGGTAAATATAGGGTAGGGGAATGGGTCTGAGTGGGTTATTCTTTGGAGGTTCAGCGTGGACTTGTTGGGCCAAAGGGCCTGTTTCTACAGGGTAGGTATTCTACGAACAATGAGGGAAATCTAAATGAGTATTTTGCGTCAGTATTTACTGTGCAGAAGGACATGGAAGATACAGAATGTGGGGAAGTAGATCGTGATATTTGGAAAATGTCCATATTACTGAGGAGGAGCTGCTGGATATCTTAAAACACATAAAGGTAGATAAATCCCTTTGCTCCGATCAGGTATATTCGAGAACTCTGTGGGAAGCTATGAAAGTGATTGCTGGGCGCCTTGCTGAGAAACTTGGATCATATGTAATCACAGGTGAGGTGCCGGAAGACTGGAGGTTGATTAACGTGGTGCCACTATATTAGAATGGTGGTAAGGCAAAAACAGGGAACTAGAGAACGGTGAGCCTCATATCAATAGTAGGCACATTGTTGGAAAGAATTCTGAGGAATAAGATTCACATGTATTTGGAAAGGGAAGAACTGAAATCTGAAAAGTTAACTTGACTTTGTGTGTGGGAAGTCATGTCTCACTAACTTGATGGATTTGCCTGTGATTCTACTTTCGACAAATTGTGAACTTGCACTCCAAGGTCTGTTTGTTTGGCAACACTCCCCAGGACCTCACCGTAAGGTGGATAAATCCTGCCCTGATTTGCCTTTCTAGAATGCAGCACCTCACATTTATCTAAATTAAACTCCATCTGCCACTCCTCAGCCCATTGGCTCATCTGATCAAGATCCCATTGTACTCAAAAGGAACCTTCTTGTTTGTCCATTACACCTATAAAACAGGAGGAGAACGACAACAGACTCCCATTCCTAGACGTGACAGTTGAACGTACAGTTAACGGAGAGCTTCAAACTAACATCTACAGAAAAAACAAACAAACACAGACCAAATACATAACTTCAGAAGCAATCATCCCAACACCCACAACTGGAGCTGTATCATGACATTATTTCAATGAGATCCATCACACTGCAGCAGCCAAGAACTACAAACAGCAGAAGAAAAATATCCATACCACATTTTCAAAAAGAACGGGTACCAAATAAACACAATCTGCTGATTCCTCAGAAACAAACCCAACAAGCAGACACAATGCAATCAAAAACTATAACCACATTACTTTACATCAAAGACGTATCAGAAATGACTTCCAGATTACTCAGATCCTTTGGCGTCATGGTAGCCCACTAACCTACCAACACACTTAATCAGCGACTAATGAACCTAAAGGATCCATTAGCTACTACCAGCAAAACTAATGTCATTTACAAGACACCATGCAAGAATTGTAAAATATACTACATGGGATAAACTTGCAGGAAACTTGCCACCAGAATACATGAACACCAACTAGCCACCAAAAGACTTGACCCACTATCGCTAGTTGCCATACCTACAGACAAAGTAGGACACCACTTTGACTGGGAAAACACACGCATCCTAAGATAGACGAAACAAAGACATGCATGAGAATTCTTAGAGAACTCCATCAATAAACACATTGATTTAGATATCATTTGAGTGGGAGCAGCGGCCGAGTTGAGGTGAACCCGGGAGACTACAGCTAAGGTAAGAGTTTTTTCAAAATTACTTACCTGTAGCGGGCATCGGTGTTTTGTTTTCTCTCTCCTTCACAGAAAGAGCGGGAGCAGCAGAGGAAGTGACGGCAAGCAGAGGGGCAGCCGGGAAGGAGAACTGTGAGTATAAATACTCACTGTTTCACCACCAACGGTCATTTGAGTGGGAGCAGCGGCCGAGTTGAGGTGAACCCGGGAGACTACAGCTAAGGTAAGAGTTTTTTTCAAAATTACTTACCTGTAGCGGGCATCGGTGTTTTGTTTTCTCTCTCCTTCACAGAAAGAGCGGGAGCAGCAGAGGAAGTGACGGCAAGCAGAGGGGCAGCCGGGAAGGAGAACTGTGAGTATAAATACTCACTGTTTCACCACCAACGGTCATTTGAGTGGGAGCAGCGGCCGAGTTGAGGTGAACCCGGGAGACTACAGCTAAGGTAAGAGTTTTTTTCAAAATTACTTACCTGTAGCGGGCATCGGTGTTTTGTTTTCTCTCTCCTTCACAGAAAGAGCGGGAGCAGCAGAGGAAGTGACGGCAAGCAGAGGGGCAGCCGGGAAGGAGAACTGTGAGTATAAATACTCACTGTTTCACCACCAACGGTCATTTGAGTGGGAGCAGCGGCCGAGTTGAGGTGAACCCGGGAGACTACAGCTAAGGTAAGAGTTTTTTTCAAAATTACTTACCTGTAGCGGGCATCGGTGTTTTGTTTTCTCTCTCCTTCAAAGAAAGAGCGGGAGCAGCAGAGGGAAGTGACGAAGACCGGAGGGGCAGCCGGGTAGGTTTTTTTCCCTTTAAAAGCGTGCCGGAGAAGAACCCGAGGCACTACAGAGGTAGTGTCTCCCACCCGCCCTCCTCCTCTAA
>NW_025205412.1:851-3673 GCF_004010195.1 Chiloscyllium plagiosum | reverse complement strand
GGGGTATGGGGGTTGTGGATCTGGGGGAACATGGGCATATGGATCGGGGAATACAGAGATATGGAGTTGGTGATATGTCAATGGAGGATTTTGGGTTAATGAAACTGAGGGTTATGGACTACGATGGTGTGTAGTTGGGGGGATGTCATTGCAGTTGTGGAGGGATGGGGATGTGTAGGACTTACGGGGCTTGGGTGCATGGGGCTGAGGATGCAGGGGTACAGGAAGAGAAACAGAGGTTATGGAGTTCTTGAATATGGATAGGGTATGAAGCTTGGGGGTATGGGAGTGTGTAGTATGCAGAAGTCTGCAGTGAATGGGGCCTGGATAACAGGATGAATGGGGTTAGGGGTTATGTGTGACCATTGGGATGAGTATGCTCTGGATGATGGAATGTCAGGGATATGAACAGAATTGAGCACCCAGTGGAGTGGACCGTAGGTTGGGGTGGTAGATTGTGGGTAATGTGACAAAGGGCTTATTAGGGATATTGGGATGAATGGGGCTTAGGGGGTATGATGGAGGTATAGAACTCATGGAAATGGAGTGGGAGTGTGAGGGCTGTACATATGGCTGGGTATAGGGTGGGGGTAGGAACGAAGCTGGAGAGTCATGGAGTCATAGAATCATACAGTCACAGAGATGTACAGCATGAAAACAGACCTTCGGTCCAACCCGTCCATGCCGACCAGATATCCCAACCCAATCTTGTCCTACCTGCCAGCACGCGGACCATATCTCTCCAAACCCTTCCTATTCATATACCCATCCAAATGCCTCTTAAATATTGCAATTGTACCAGCATCCACCACTTCCTCTGGCAGCTCATTCCATTCGCGTACCACCCTCTGCGTGAAAACGTTGCCCCTTAGATCTCTTCTATATCTTTCCACTCTCACCCTAAACCTATGCCCTCTAGTTTTGGGCTCCCCGACCCCAGGGAAAAGACTTTTCCTATTTACGCTATCCATGCCCCTCATAATATTGTAAACCTTGATAAGGTCACCCCTCAGCCTCCGATCCTCCAGGGAAAACAGCCCCAGCCTGTTCAGCCTCTCCCTATAACTCAAATCCTCCAACCCCGGCAACATCCTTGGAATTCTTTTCTGAACCCTTTCAAGTTTCACAGCATCTTTGCGATAGGAAGGAGAGCAGAATTGCACTATTCCAACAGTGGCCCAATCAATGTTCTCTACTGCCGCAACATGACCTCCCAACTCCTGTACTCAATACTCTGACCAATAAAGGAAAGCATACCAAACGCTTTCTTCACAATCCTATCTACCTGCGACTCCACTTTCAAGGAGCTATGAACCTGCACTCCAAGGTCTCTTTGTTTAGCAACACTCCCTAGGACTTTACCATTAAGTCTATAAGTCCTGCTAAGATTTGCTTTCCCAAAATGCACCTCGCATTTATCTGAATTAAACTCCATCTGCCACTTCTCAGGACATTGGGCCATCTGGTCCAGATCCTATTTTAATCTGAGGTAACCCTCTTCACTGTCCACTACACCTCCAATTTTGGTGTCATCTGCAAAGTTACTAACTGTACCTCTTATGCTCGCATCCATATCATTTATGTAAATGACAAAAAGTAGAGGACCACTCCACTGGTCACAGGCCTCCAGTCTGAAAAACAACCCTCCACCAACACCCTCTGTCTTCTATCTTTGAGCCAGTTCTGTATCCAAATGGCTAGTTCTTCCTGTATTCCATGAGATCTAACCTTGCTAATCGGTCTCCCATTGGGGAACCTTGTCTAACGCCTTACTGAATTCCATATAGATCACATCTACTGCTCTGACTTCTTCAATCTTCTTTGTTACTTCTTCAAAAAACTCAATCAAGTTTGTGAGACATGATTTCCCACACAGAAAGCCATGTTGACTATCCCTAATTAGTACTTGCCTTTCCAAGTACATGTACATCCTGTCTCTCAGGATTCCCTCCAACAACTTGCCCACCACCGACATCAGGCTCATAGGTCTATAGTTCCCTGGCTTGACTTTACCACCCTTCTTAAAAAGTGGCACCACATTTGGCAACTACACCTGTGACTATCGATGATACAAATATCTCAGCAAGAGGCCCAGCAATCACTTCTCTAGCTTCCCACAGAGTTCTCGGGTACAACTGATGAGGTCCCAGGGATTTATCCACCTTTAATCATTTCAAGACATCCAGCACTTCCTCCTCCCTAATCTGGACATTTTGCAAGATGTCACCATCTATTTCCTTAGAGTCTATATCGTTCATATGCTTTTCCACTGTAAATACTGATGCAAAATATTCATTTAATATATCCCCCATTTTCTGCGGCTCCACACAAAGACGGCTTTGCTGATCTTTGAGGGGTGCAATTCTCTCCCTAGTTACTCTTTTGTCCTTAATATATTTGTAAAGACCCTTTGGATTCTCCTTAATTCTATTTGCCAACGCTATCTCATGTCCCCATTTTGCCCTCCTGATTTCCCTCTTAAGTATGCTCCTACTTACTTTATACTCGTCTAAGGATTCACTCGATCTATCCTGTCTATACCTGACATGTGCTTCCCTCTTTTTCTTAACCAAACCCTCAATTTCTTTAGTCATCCAGCATTCCCATACCTACCAGCCTTTCCTTTCACCCTGACAGGAATATACTTTCCCTGGATTCTTGTTATCTCATTTCTGAAGGCTTTCCATTTTCCAGCCGTCCCTTTACCTGCGAATATCTGCCTCCAATCAGCTCTTGTATGTTCTTGCCTAATACCGTCAAAATTGGCCTTTCTCCAATTTAGAACTTCAACTTTTAGATCTGGTCTATCCTTTTCCATCACT
>NW_025205412.1:0-762 GCF_004010195.1 Chiloscyllium plagiosum | reverse complement strand
TGAGCTATAGGGAGAGGCTGAACAGGCTGGGGTTGTTTTCCCTGGAGCGTTGGAGGCTGAGGGGTGACCTTATAGAAGTTTACAAAATTATGAGGGACATGAATAGGATAAATAGACAAAGTCTTTTCCCTGGGGTCGGGGAGTCCAGAATTAGAAGGCAAATGTTTAGGATGAGAGGGGAAAGATATAAAAGAGACGTAAGGGGCAACCTTTTCACGCAGAGGGTGTTACGTGTATGGACTGAGCTGCCAGAGGAAGTGGGGGAGGCTGGTAGAATTGCAACATTTAAGAGGCATTTCGATGGGTATATGAATAGGAAGGGTTTGGAGGGATATGGGCTGGGTGCTGGCAAGTGGGACTAGATTGGGTTGGGATATCTGGTCGGCATGGATGGGTTGGACCGAAGGGTCTGTTTCCATGCTGTACATCTCTATGACTCTATGACATACTGAATCAGAAAATTGTCTTGTACACACTTAAGAAATTCTTCTCCATCTAAACTTTTAACACAATGGCAGTCCCAGTTGATATTTGGAAAATTAATATCCCCTACCCTAACTACCTTATTATTCTTACAGATAGCTGATATCTCATTACAAGTTTGCTTCTCAGTTTCCCTCTGACTATTAGAGGGTCTATAATACAATCCCAATAAGGTGATCATCACTTTCTTATTTCTCAGTTCCACCCAAATAACGTCCCTGGATGTATTTCCGGGAATATCCTCCCTCATTACAGCTGTAATCCATCCCTTATCAAAAA
>NW_025205411.1:9767-10467 GCF_004010195.1 Chiloscyllium plagiosum | reverse complement strand
AATACAGCCGCAACGTGACCTTCCCAACTCCCTCTACCCCACACTCTGACCTATAAAGGGAAGCGTACCCAACGCCTCCTTCACTATCCTATCCACCTGCGACTCCACACTCGAGGGGCTATGACCCTGCACTCCAAGGTCTCTCTGTTCAGCAACACTACCCCCCCAGGACCTGACCATTCAGCCCTGCTGAGATTTGCTTTCCCAAAATGCAGCGCCTCGCGTTTATCGGAATTAAACTCCGTCTGCCACTCCTCGGCCCCTTGATGGAACTTAAACGTTAATTTGACACCCCTCGGCTTCTCTGCCTTCTGCAATCCTTCTCTCTCGCTCCAAGTTAGTCTCACAAATATCTGCCGTTGTTCCTCAACCCGTCAGCGTAGCTTTCTCACAGCAGCCCACGGTTTTACGTTCAGCCCTAACCGTTTCCCGAACCGGGCTGCTCCCTCTCGAACTCAATTCGAGCGACGTGGGTCGGGGCTGTGGGGCGTAGGTTGGCTCTTGCTGAGCTGGGGGGGGCTGGCTTTCAGGCGCCGCCAGCCTCCGCACGAAAACATGGCCTCCTTTCTATTGACGTGCTTGAGTTGGGCGATGTCATTTCCTGAGGTGACGCCATTTCCTATTCTTTCCCCCCCCCCCCCCCCCCCCCCCCGGGGGAAATTGGGGTCCGAGGACTATCCAACCGGGGCCCGGTCCAACA
>NW_025205411.1:3929-8697 GCF_004010195.1 Chiloscyllium plagiosum | reverse complement strand
AGGGAGAAAGAGAGAGGAAGAGAGAGGGGAAGAGAGAGAAAGAGAGAGAGGAAGAGAGAGAGAGAGAGCGAGAGAGAGAGTAAAAACACAGGAAATGATATCGCCGACCCAAACGTAGAACACGGGCCACACCACCAGTGCTTCATCCAGAGGCTCACTGATGATGTTAACGAGTAAACTTGCGTCCACATCCTCCTGTCGCGGTGACTGTTACTTATTGGATATTTGAACACTGACATTGGTTATTACACATCACCAACGCCAAAATAGCCGAGCTAGACTCAGAGAACATTCCGGCGCAGTACAGACCCTCGCCGTTGTGCCGTTCGGTGGAACCGATCTTGAAGCCCACCTGACCCACACTATCCCATTCCCGCCCGTATGTCTATCCAATGCCCTTGAAGTTGGCGAGTCGCTCGCTGTTTCAGGCTGTGCGTTACACCCCACCCTCTGAGTAAAGACGCTACCTCTGACATCCATCACCCCCCTCACTTTAAAGCCACGTCCCCCTGGTGCGAGCCGTCCCCAATCGAGGGTAAAGGCTCTCGCTGCCCACCCCCATCTCTGATTATCTCAATTGAGTCGCCTTCCTTCTCTCTGACGGAAACAGGCCCGAGTCCCTCGGCCTTCCCTCGTGAGCCCTTCCCTCCTTTCACGTCCCGGTAAATCTCTCCCTGCCCCCTTTCACGACCTCCCTATGAGGCGGTGACCAGAACCGTACGCAACGCTCCCAAGCGCGGCCGCACCGGGGTGATGTACAGCCGCAGCGTGACCTCGTGGCTCCAGAAACTCCAGTCCCTCTCCCGGTAACAGCGAGCAGACCGACTCACAAAATACTGCTCCGGGAAACTGTGCCAAACGCGCGCTACGAATTCGTCCTCGTGGCCACGTCTGACTATCCCGATCTACACGATGGAAGACATTGACTATTTACGCCTTTCCTACGTGCGCACATTATTTCCTGCTGGGCACGCCGACACCGCGACAGCGCAAAAGTGGTTCCAGGTTTCACAAGACCTGGCCGATTCTCGACCGAACAGCGCTCCCCCGCGAGAACTTGGGAGGGAGCTGGCAAACGGGAGCTGGATTAGTTTAGGATAGCCGGGGTCGGCAGGGACGGGGCCGGGCCGAAGGGTCTCTCTCTCTGCGCTGTACGACTCGCAGGCCCATTGGTCAGACGTTGTGGGAGGCGGGCGAAGACGTAGTACAGGGCCCTGGCGGACAATCCTGCTTCATCTTTAATCACTGGTGAAGACTGGAGGGCGGCCAATCCCCCCACCCTAACCCGCACGTCCCCGGGCACTATGGGTAATTTAGCGCGGCCAATCCTCCCACCCTAACCCACACATCCCTGGGCACTATGGGTAATTTAGTACGGCCAATCCCCACCCTAACCCCTCCCTCCCTCCCGGTGCCCAGTACTGAGGGAGTGCCGCACTGTCGGAGGGAGATGGATATACTCTAGGCCTTGAGCTCCATAATCCAGGCGCACAGGCCCACCCTCCCTCCCTCCCGGTGCCCAGTACTGAGGGAGGGCCGCACTGTCGGAGGGAGATGGATATACTCTAGGCCTTGAGCTCCATAATCCAGGCCCACACTCCCTCCCTCCCTCCCTCCCGGTGCCCAGTACTGAGGGAGCGCCACATTGTCGGAGGGAGATGTATTTCTCTGTCGGTATAGTTTGAGGAAGGATATTATTAAACTGGAGAGGGTTCAGGAAAGATATGCCAGAACGTTTCCAGGGTCGGAGGGTTTGAGCTATAGGGTGAGGCCGGGGGGCTGTTTTCCCCGGAGCGTCGGAGGGGGGTGACCTTATAGAGGTTTATAAAATCCCGGAGGGTGGGGGAACGTGGATAGGGGTTGGAAAAGATTGACTAGGATGTCGGAGGGTCTGAGCTACAGGGAGAGGCCGGGGGGCTGTTTTCCCCGGAGCGTCTGAGAGGGGGGTGACCTTATAGAGGTTTATAAAATCACGAGGGGGAGGGGGGACGTGGATAGGGTAAATGGAAAAGCCCTTCCCCCCCCCCCCCCGCGGGGTTGGGAGTTCTAAACCAAGGGGGACGTTTTTCAGGTGAGAGGGGACAGGCTGTGGGCGGCAAATTCCGCTTTGTTTGACAGAGAGAGTGTTGGACGTGCGGAACGGCATTTCAGAGGAAGTCCCGGATTTGGTGGGTCCAAGCCATTTGGATCAGTCTCCAAAGGTTTGGAGGGGACGTGGACGAGGAGATGGCGGGTGGCGGGGGGGGAGGGGGAGCTCGTTTGAGCTCGGGACGTGACAACGCGGCCCCCCCCACCGCCCCCCGACGAGGTTACGGTGTCCCTTCAGGAGCCGGCTTTCCCCCGGAGGGGTCATAAAAGCAGAGGTTCCGAGACGTCTGGACAGTGTCAAGCTGGAAACGAGGGCAGGCCGAGCGGAGGCGCTCGCACCCCGTTCGGGTTTCCGAGCCTCGGTTTGGTTCGGTTTTCGCCGGGCACCCCGAGGTGTTGCCACAACTGAAAGGGGGTCCCCCTCTGTGATTCGGGTGCGGTATCAGAGGGACAGTTAGTACAGAGGGACAGTTAGTACGTCTGCAGATGACCCCAATACTGGAGCCCCCTGCGCTCAACGCCCTGACCAGTATAGGAAAGCATACCCAACGCCGTCTTCGCTATCCTGCCTACCTGCGACTTGATCGGGGGGGGGGGGGGGGTGGATCGGGACGTTAGCAAGGCGTTGAACAGGGGAGAGAGAGCGAGTGAATTGGGTGCAAACATTGGTGGGAAGCAGAGGGAGATGACGGAGGGCTCGGTGCTGGCAGAGACGGGGTTGGGCGCGAGACACGGTTGGCAAGTTGCTGCAAAACGAGCAGGCACCTCTCCCCCCCCCCGGCTTCCCGCAGGGGCTGGGGATTTATCTGCCCTTGGAGCCAGGAAGGCTGGCGGCCGCTGTGCAGAGGGTCAGACTTGGGAAACGGGCAGAGGATCGGGCAATGCCATTCGACTGCGTAGGGTTGGGGAGGCAAACCGATGCAGGTCTTGCACAGTAATTGGTAGCGGGCGCGAGGGAGCAGGGGGACCGAGCGTTACGAGCATATCGGTTTGTCGAAAACAGGGTCTCAGGTTGACACTTGGCACACTGGCTGTCATCGGTCAGGGCACTGAGTGCGGGAGTTACGTTACAAGTCATTGGCGATGCTGCAGTTATCGCCTGCGTTTTCGGTTACCCTGGTACGGCTTAGATGCAGTTCTCCCTGTATTCCGTGAGATCTAACCTTGCTAACCCACGGGGAACCTTGTCGAACGCCTTACTGAAGTCCACATAGATCACATCTACCGGTCTGCCCTCATCAACCCTCTTTGTTACTTCTTCAATCAAGTTTGTGAGACCTGATTTTCCCACCCACAAAGCCATGCTGACTATCCCGAATCAGTCCCTGCCTTTCCAAATACCCATCCCGCCCCTCGGGATTCCCTCCGACAACTTGCCCACCGCCGAGGTCAGGCTCACCCGGTCTATCGCTCCCTGGCTTGTCCCTACCGCCCTTCTCAAACAGTGGCACCGCGTGAGCCAACCTCCAGTCTTCCTGCACCTCACCCGTGACCATCGCTGGTACAAACATCTCAGCGAGGGGCCCGGCCATCACTTCTCTGGCTTCCCACAGAGTTCTAGGGTACACCTCATCAGGTCCTGGGGATGTATCCACCTTTATGCGTTTCAAGACGTCCAGCACTCCCTCCTCTGTAATCTGGACGTTTTTCAAGATGTTCCCTACAGTCTATATCTTCCACATCCCTCTCTACAGTAAACACTGATGCAAAATACTCAGTTAGTACTTACCCCCATCTCCTGTCATTCCACACACAGGCAGCCTGGCTGATCTTTGACAGGCCCCTCTTGCCCCCCTTAGTTACCCTTTTGTCCCTAATGGGTTTATAAAATCCCTTTGGATTCTCCTAAACCCTATTTGCCCGGGTAACCCAGTAGATGGGATAGTGAAGGAGGCGTTTGGTATGCTTTCCTTTATTGGTCAGAAGCACTGAGTATAGGGGTTGGGAAGTCATGTTGCGGCTGGACAGGACGTTAGCTAGGACACTGTTGGAATATCGCGTTCAATTCTGGTCTCCCTCCTGTCGAAAGGATGCTGTGAGACTTGAAAGGGTTTCAGCAAAGATTTGCAAAAGGTGTCGGAAGGTTTGAGCTACAGGGAGAGGCTGTTTTCCCCGGAGCGTCGGAGGGGGGTGACCTTACAGAGGTTTATAAAATCACGAGGGGGGGAACGTGGATAGGGGTTCGGAAAAGATTTACCAGGATGGCGGAGGGTCTGAGCTACAGGGAGAGGCCGGGGGGCTGTTTTCCCCGGAGCGTCTGAGGGGGGTGACCTTATAGAGGTTTATAAAATCACGAGGGGGACGGAGAGGGTAAATGGACAAGTTCTTTACCCCCCCCCCAGAACTAGAGTGGGGGGGGCTAGGTTTAAGGGGGGAGGGAGCCCCGAGGGGTAACTGTTTTCCCCGCAGAGGGTGGTGGGTGTGTGGGGGGAACGAGGAGGTAGGTGGGGGCTGGGACAAGACCGACGTTTAAAAGGATGGTGGGGGGGGGGAGGAATGTGGGATAGGAAGGGATATAGAATTGGAGGCAGATAGAGTCAGACAGCACAGAAACAGACCCTTCGGCCCGTCTCGTCCCTGCTAGCTCAGATACCCTAACCCAATCCAGTCCCCGTTCCCCAGCACCTGTCCCATCTCCCTCTAACCCTCTTCCTATCCCACGTTTCCCCCCCCACTCCCC
>NW_025205411.1:0-3248 GCF_004010195.1 Chiloscyllium plagiosum | reverse complement strand
TGTGTCTGGGTGTGTGTGAGGTGACGCATTTTAGGAAGTCTCACTCGAGAGCGAATTATACAGTGAACGGAAGAGCTTTGGGAAACGTTGCTGGGCAGAGAGAGATCTGGGGGCGCAGGTCCATTGTACCCTGGGGGGGGGGGGGGGGGGGGGGGGGGGGGGAAAGAGTGGTCAAGAAGGCATACGCTATGCTTACCTTCATCGGACGAGGTACTGAGTATAAGAGCTGGCAGGTCATGTTAAAATTGTACAAGACATTGGTTCGGCCGCTTTTGGAATACTGTGTCCAGTTCTGGGCGCCACATTCCCAAAAAGGATGTGGACGCTTTGGAGAGGGGTGCAGAGAAGGTTTACGAGGATGTTGCCTGGTGTGGAAGGTGCTAGCGATGAAGAGAAGCTGAGTAGGTTAGGTTTGTTTTCGTTAGAGATGGGGGGGGGGGGGGAACCTGATTGACGTCTACAAAGTCATGAAGGGTACGGACAGGGTAGACAGAGGTAAGCTTTTTTCCCAGGAGCGAGGGATTCAATAACGAGACGTCATGGTGAGAGGTGGAGGGCATACACCGAGGTGGGGGTGGGTGTCTGGAACGCGTTGCCAGCATTGGTGGTAGAGGCAGGCACGACACAGAGAGAGAGAGAGAGAGAGAGAGAGAGACCCATCATGGTTTCGCTACAGCTAGACTCTCGTTTATTTTGTAAATCTCCAGTCGTCCCTCCTTCGTTTCTTAAAAAAAAAACCCGTTCCAGCAGACCTAGGTCTAAGCGACCCGCCGGCTCTGCGGATTTGCGGCGAGGGGGGGGGCAGGGGAAGAGGGGAAAATTCTAACGGGGGCTCCTTTCCTAATGCGTTACTCCAGTGAGGGGTAACAGGGAGAAGAAACGGGGAAGGGGGAGAAAGAATATTTTATTATACAACAGGGGAATCTGGAACGCACGCTCGGAGAGGGCAGTGGGAGCACGTTCAATAGGGGAATCCGGCGAAAGTAGGAGGGGAGGTGGGGAAGAAACTGTCCATACACAAAGAGCCAGGAATCACGGGGTGTGTGTGTGTGTGTGTGGGGGGGGGCGGGGGTTGGGATCAATCTCGCTCACAGAGAGCGAGGGCCGAACTGCCTCAGACATCTGCAAGTCCAGTCCGCGGCAAGGGGGGAAATCGAGGAAGGAGAGCGAGAGAGAGCTCCCTTTTCCGTCGAACTTTGTTCCCGTTGAACGCCAGACCCCTCTAAAGTGCTCCCATTTCCCGTCCCATCCTCAGATTTTTCAGACAAACCGGGAGGGGGGGCGGGGGGGGGAGAGATGGGTCAGCTTTCTCGCTTGCCTGGCATCCAGTGCCTCCCAGTGTAATCTTACCCCTCCTCAATAAACACCATGCCCACCCTTAGCCTGTAGAAGCGAAACTCAGTTCCTTTTGATCAGCACGGGGTAAAAAAAAAGAGGGGGAGGGTATGGGGAAGGAGAGAAGAGAGGGACTCATGGGTGAAACAGCTCTCCCCAAGCTTCTAGTGTCTCCCGGTGTAATCTTACCCCCCCTCAATAAACACCACGCCCTCCCTTAGCCTGTAGAGGTGACAGTCCACTCCTTTCGAATGCGAGGTGGAGGAAGAGGGGGACTTTAAGTGAATCAACTCTCCCCAAGCGTCTAGTGTTCCTGGGTGTAATCTTACCCCCTCAATAAACACCACGCCCACCCTTAGCCTGTAGAAGTGGAATTCCGCTCTTATTGATCGGACACAGGGAAACGGGGGAGGAAGAGGGGGACTGGAAGTGATATCAGCTCTCCCCCAAGCGACCAGTGTTTCCCGGTATAATCTTACCCCCTCAATAAACACTGCGACCTCTCTTAACCTGCAGAGGCGGAAGTCCGCATGGGGAATGGGCGCAGGAAGTGAGGGATTGTAAGTGAGTAAACTCTCCCCAGGGCTTCCCGGTGTAATCTTACCCCCTCAATAAACACCACGCCCGCCCTTAGCCTGTACAGGTGGAATTCCGCTCTTATTGATCGGACACAGGGAAACGGGGGAGGAAGAGGGGGACTGGAAGAGATATCAGCTCTCCCCCAAGCGACCAGTCTTTCCCGGTATAATCTTACCCCCTCAATAAACACTGCGACCTCTCTTAACCTGCAGAGGCGGAGGTCCGCATGGGGAATGGGCGCAGGAAGTGAGGGATTGTAAGTGAGTAAACTCTCCCCAGGGCTTCCCGGTGTAATCTTACCCCCTCAATAAACACCGCGACCGAACTTAGCCTGCAGAGATGAAGGTCAGTTCTGTGGGGGGAACGGGCGGTGCAGGGGAAGAGGAGGGGATCCCCGCGGGTGAGGAGGTGGTGGGGAGGGGGAAGTCAGCTCTCTCCAGGCGCCTGGGCCCCCCCGGGGGGGCACTGGTGCCCGTGGAGCCCCGCGGAGGTGGCGAAACTGTCCCCGCAGTCGGCGCAGACCCTGGGGCCCTCCCAGGCGTGGACCCGCAGGTGCCGCGCCAGGACGGAGGCCCGGGAGAAGCCGCGCTGACAGACCGGGCAGGGGTGGGGCCGCTCGTGGCTGTGGGTGCCCCGGTGCTGCGCCAGGGTGGAGGACTTGGTGAAGGCCTTGCCGCAGACCGGGCAGGGGAAGGGCTTCTCGCCGGTGTGGGCCCGCCGGTGCTGCAGGAGGCTGGAGGAGTGCCGGAAGGCCTTGGGGCAGCGCGGGCAGCGGAAGGGCCGCTCGCCGGTGTGCACCCGGCGGTGGCTGCGCAGGCTGGAGGGCTCGCTGAAGCCCTTGCCGCAGTCCGGGCACCGGAAGGGCCGCTCGCCGGTGTGGGTGCGCTGGTGGATCACCAGGATGGAGGACTGGCTGAACCGCTTGCCGCAGAAGGGGCAGGGGAAGGGCCGCTCGCCGGTGTGGGTGCGCTGGTGCCGCCGCAGGCTGGAGAGCTCGCCGAAGCCCTTGCCGCAGACCCGGCAGGAGAAGGGCCGCTCGCCGGTGTGCGTGCGCTCGTGCCGCCGCAGGTTGGACAGCAGGTTGAAGTCCTTGCCGCAGACCCGGCAAGAGAAGGGTTTCTCCCCCGAGTGCACCCGCAGGTGCTGCTTGTAGTTGGAGTACTTGGTGAAGGCCCGGCCGCACTCATTGCAGATGTAGCTCTTGCGGGCGCCAGCAGGGGGCGCCGCTCGGCGGCGGCGGCGCCGGGCAGGCGGTGTGGGAGAAGGGCTCCCGGCCTGGCCGCCCTCCGCCCATTCCTCCAGCGCTTCGGCGGGCCCGTAGCTGGAGTCGTCGT
>NW_025205410.1:3550-10467 GCF_004010195.1 Chiloscyllium plagiosum | reverse complement strand
GGACAGGACAGACTCTCACACAGAGTAACAACATCTGACAGACTCTCACTCAGAGTAACAACATACGACAGACCATCACTCAGAGTAACAACACAGGACAGACTCTCACTCAGAGTAACAGCACAGGACAGAAACTCACTCAGAGTAACAGGACAGGACAGACACTCACTCAGAGTAACAGCACAGGACATAATCTCATTCAGAGTAACAGCACAGGACAGACCATCACTCAGAGTAACAGGTCAGGACAGATTCTCACTCAGAGTAACAACACAGGACAGACTCTCACTCAGAGTAACAACATATTACAGACTCTCACACAGAGTAACAGGACAGGACAGACCATCACGCAGAGTAACAACACAGGACAGACTCTCACAGAGTAACAACACAGGATAGACACTCACTCAGAGAAACAACACAGGACATAATATCATTCAGAGTAACAGGACAGGACAGACCATCACTCAGAGTAATAGGACAGGACAGATTCCTACTCAGAGTAACAACACAGGACAGACCATCACTCAGAGTAACAGGACAGGACAGAACATCACTCAGAGTAATTAGACAGGACAGGCTCTCATTCAGAGTAACTACACAGGACATAATCTCATTCAGAGTAACAGGACAGGACAGACCATCACTCAGAGTAATAGGACAGGACAGATTCTCACTCAGAATAACAACACAGGACAGACCATCACTCAGAGTAACAACACAGGACAGCCTCTCACTCAGAGTAACAGGACCGGACAGACTCTCACTCAGAGTAACAGGACAGACTCTCACTCAGTCACAGGACAGGACAGACTCTCACTCAGAGTAACAGGACAGGACAGACTCTCACTCAGAGTAACAGGACAGACTCTCACTCAGTAACAGGACAGGACAGACTCTCACTCAGAGTAACAGGACAGGACAGACCATCACTCAGAGTAACAACACAGGACAGACACTCACACAGAGTAACAGGACAGGACAGAATCTCATTCAGAGTAAGAACACAGGACAAACTCTCACACAGAGTAACAGGACAGGACAGACCCTCACTCAGAGTAACAGGACAGGACAGACCCTCACTCAGAGTAGCAACACAGGACAGACTCTCTCTCAGAGTAACAGGACAGGACAGACCCTCACTCAGAGTAACAGGATAGAGCAGACTCTCACTCAGAGTAACAACACAGGACAGACTCTCACACAGAGTAACAGGACAGGACAGACCCTCACTCAGAGTAACAGGATAGGGCAGACTCTCACTCAGAAGAGGTCAGTGAAGGTGTTGCTCAGCGTACGCATTGAGCTGAGATGTCCATGTCTTCGCCTACACACTCTGTATGGGAATGTATGTGTGTGGTGGCTATTGCTGGCAAGGCTGGTGGTTCCTGCCCTTGAGCTGAGTGACAGTCTGGGCCATTTCAGAGGGTCATTCTGGATCAGCCAGATTACTCTGTATATGGAGATGGCCAGACCAAGTTGGGATAACCAATTTCCTCCCTAAAGGACATTGCTGATCCAGATGGCTTTTCTGAAGACCTACTGATAGCAATTCAGTAAATTAGTGTGAAATTGATAGCTGTCCTCATGGATATTCACCACAAAAAGTGCTTTCACAAGGTGTTGCGGAGGGTTTGGGCCCTGTATCTCCCCCAGCTCCACCCGGCCATGTGTAACAGCAGGCAGTGATACCAACATGGTCCCTGACCTTCACTCAGCTCCAGAGAACTCTCCAAGCTTGCTCTGTCACTGTGAGACATTTACAGTATAAACACTGGTTCAGAGGCTGCACAGAAAGTTACATGTTCAATGAAGGGAGAAAAATGCAGCAAGATTGTCTCAGCTCATCAGACTGGATCAGTGAGACTGAACGGTACACACACACACAGGCAGCAAAGATTAACTCATTGTCTACCCTGTCCAATCCACCCTCCTTCCAATCCACCCTCTGCCCAATCAACTCTCTGCCCAATCCACCCTCTGTCCAATCAACTCTCTGCCCAATCCACCCGCTGTCCAATCCACCCTCCGCCCAATCCACCCTCCGCCCAATCCACCCTCCGCCCAATCCACCCTCCGCCCAATCCACCCTCCGCCCAATCCACCCTCCGCCCAATCCACCCTCCGCCCAATCCACCCTCCGCCCAATCCACCCTCCGCCCAATCCACCCTCCGCCCAATCCACCCTCCGCCCAATCCACCCTCCGCCCAATCCACCCTCCGCCCAATCCACCCTCCGCCCAATCCACCCTCCGCCCAATCCACCCTCCGCCCAATCCACCCTCCGCCCAATCCACCCCCAATCCACCCTCTGTTCAATCCATTCTCTATCCAATCAGTTCTCTGTCCAATCAGCCTTTTGTCCAATCAGCTCTCTGTGCAATTTGCCCTCTGTCCAATCCACTCTCGGTCCAATCCACTCTCTGTCCAATCAGCTCTCTGTCAAATCCAATCCCTGTCCACTCAGCTCTCTGTCCAATCCAATCTGTGTCCAATCAGCTCTTTGTCCAATCCGCTCTCTGTCCAATGAGCTCTCTGTCCCATCCACTCTGTGTCCAATCAGCTCTCTGTCCCATCCACTCTGTGTCCAATCAGCTCTCTGTCCCATCCACCCTCTGTTCAATCCATTCTCTATCCAATCAGTTCTCTGTCCAATCAGCCTTTTGTCCAATCAGCTCTCTATGCAATGTACCCTCTGTCCAATCCACTCTCTGCCCAATCTGCTTTCTGTCCAATCAGCTCTCTGTCCAAGCCCCTCTCTGTCCAATCAGTTCTCCGTCCAATTCACTGTCTGTCCAATCCCCTCTCTGTCCAATCCACCCTCTGTCCAATTATCTCTCTGTCCAATAAGCCCTCTGTCCAATCCACTCTCTGTCCAATGCACTTTCTGTCCAATCCACTCTCTGTTCAATTAAGACTTGGTCAAGAGTTTGGTTTGATAATTGAGAGCACCAGCAGAAATATAGGAGACATTCTCTCCTCAGGCAGGACCGGTGAGGGATCTGTTCCTGGGCCTCAGCTGTTCTTACATCGATTAAGAGCTTACACACTGCAATGGCGAGATTTATACCCCAGAAAGTGGAGACACAAAGATCAGAGGCAGAGTGAGGAGGGGCTACAGGAAGGTCTACAAATTCCAAAGAGACGTTGACAGAGAGAGAGTCGAGGAGAAACCTACTTCCCTGAGAACAGACAGGGCTCAGCAGCTGGGAATGGGATTGGGATCGGGGTGGTGGGGGTTGGGAGATGATTAACAGGAGAACTAGAGGGAAGATGAAAAGAAATGGTTTTCACTGAGGGGGTTTTGAGGTTTGGAATTCACTGTCTGGCCAAGTGGTGGGCAGAGAAACCCCCTTTCGATTTAAAAAGGCTTGGAGATGGCATCAGCTCCTGGACTCGGATTGGGATCAGGTCAACACCGAGGTAATGGAGGGAATGGCCTCCCTACCATTGTCAATGGTTGATGGGTAGCTCTCTCTGTCAGTGTGACAGGTAAATTCTAACATGGGAGTAGAATTTGAGTGATTTGACCATTTTGGACATTCAAGAATATTTTCAAGATGGAATTTGTGGGACAGTTAAAATTGAAACAGATTTCAGGGTCCAGGACCCAGATCAATAAAACGTCAAGCATGAAGTGATTATGTTTATACCCTGTGAACTGGAATGTGAAGGGGAAGATGGTTTTTAGCTGCAGTCTTCCACAGCCCTGATAAGCCCGTACCAGCAGCGCTGACCTGGACACAATATTTTAAGAAGATATTGTCATTGGGAGGAATCATAGAGTCATAGAGATGTACAGCACGGAAACAGACCCTTCGGTTTAGTCCCACCTGCCAGCGCCCGGCCCATATCTCTCCAAACCCATCCTCATCTTATGGCCCACTGGAATGTGAATGCCACCGCAGATCACTGCTGGAGTGATCTGCGGGAGTCCATCTGGGGTCGAGACCAGAGTCCAGCTTTACAAGAATATTCCCAAATCTCCAAGGTACAGAGCATGAGGAAAACCTGCTGCCTCTTGGTTCGTACTCACCGTGGTACACAAGGAACGTGGGTGATATCATTGAGACGTTGAAAGGGATAGATGGGGTTGGAGAATGAGGAAGTTCATTGGCTGCTACACGGGGTGGGGGGGTTAACCGCAGGAGCTCCAGAGCGAGAGCATCAGGCAAATCAGGAGCTAAAGGGTGCTCCTCACATCCAGAAGGAGAGTACAGACTGCAATCACAGACGTCTAATCGATCCTGTAACCTGGCCAAGCTATTAAGGGGAAACAAAACCGAGACAGCGAAACGGAGGTAAGGTACAGTTCAAGCATGATCTCATTGGGAGGCTCAAGGGATCAAAAGACAGTGTAATTCAGCAAAACACACATTATACCTGCACAGAAGGAGAGCTACAGTAAACCCACAGGGATAACACACACTGACCCCCCATTAAAACTGAGTCCTGGGACCACGGTACATTCATTTTTAAAAATCCATTGTTCTTAAACAATTTCACCTCTGACCTGGGAGTGTTTGGGGACAGTGTAGAGGGATCTTTACTCTGTATCTAGACCGGCACTGTGTCTGTCCTGGGAGTGTTTGGGGAAGGTGTAGAGGGATCTTTACTCTGTATCTAGACCTGTGTTGTGTCTGTCCTGGGAGTGTTTGGGGACGGTGTAGAGGGATCTTTACTCTGTATCTAGACCGGCACTGTACCTGTCCTGGGAGTGTTTGGGGACGGTGTAGAGGGATCTTTACTCTGTATCAAGACCTGTGTTGTGTCTGTCCTGGGAGTGTTTGGGGACGGTGTAGAGGGATCTTTACTCTGTATCTAGACCGGCACTGTGCCTGTCCTGGGAGTGTTTGGGGACGGTGTAGAGGGATCTTTACTCTGTATCTAGACCTGTGTTGTACCTGTCCTGGGAGTGTTTGGGGACAGTGTGGAGGGATCTTTACTCTGTGTCTAGAGCTGTGTTGTATCTGTCCTGGGAGTATTTGGGAATGATGTGGAGTGAAGTTTGTTTTCAGTTTATACGAGTGGAGGGAGTTTTACATCCAATTTAAAACCACAGAGAGAGTATCAGCTCTTATCTAAGCCTCTACTGTCCCTGTCCTAATGGGGACAGAGTTGTTGCAATTTCGCTCTCTGTTTAAAAGAGTAGAGGAAGCTTTACTCCGTATCTAACCCCGTGTGGTATACCCCCAGCCTGGCACTGAAGACCCGCCCCCCCACCGTAGCAGCTTCTCTGCATGGCATAGCAGCAACACTTGGTAGTCTTCTGGAGGTACGTGGTCGTCTCTCAGCCTGGCATGGCAATGCCACAGCGATCTCCCAGCCTCATGAACCTCGAGGTAAATCCTGACGTGGTCTGGAGCCCAGGCCTGGTGCAGACCAGAGGCCTAATGCCAGCGTGGACTGGGTTGGAGGACCGCTGTTGTGAAATGCTGGACTTGTTATTTTTCAATTTTCTAAGATCTTGTAGCTGAAGAAGATGTGATTGAGGTTCACAGGGAGGAGGTGTTAACAATTCTGGAAAGTGTGAAAATAGATACGTCCCCTGGGCCAGATGGGATTTATCCTCAGATTCTCTGGGAAGCCAGGGAGGAGACTACAGAGCCTTTGGCTTTGATCTTTGTCATCATTGTCTACAGGAATAGTGCCAGAAGACTGGAGGATGGCAAATGTTGTTCCTTTGTTCAAGAATGGAGTAGAGACAACTCTGGACATTGTAGCCTTGTGAGCCTTCGGTTGTGGGTAAAGTGTTGGAAAGGATTATAAGAGATAGGATTTATAATCATCTAGAAAGGAATAAGTTGATTAGGGTTAGTCAACATGGTTTTGTGAAGGGTAGGTCGTGCCTCACAAACCTTATTGAGTTCTTTGAGAAGGTGACCAAACAGGTGGATGAGGGTAAAGCTGCTGATGTCGTGTATATGGATTTCGGTAAGGCATTTGATAAGGTTCCCCACGATAGGCTATTGCACAAAATACAGAGGCATAGGATTGAGGGTGATTTAGCAGTTTGGATCAGAAATTGCTAACTGAAAGAAGACAGAGGGTGGTGGTTGATGGGAAATGTTCATCCTGGAGTTCAGTTACTAATGGTGTACTGCAGGGATCTGTTTTGGGTCCACTGCTGTTTGTCATTTTCATAAATAACCTGGATGAGAGTGTAGATGGATGGGTTAGTAAATTTGTGGATGACACTAAGGTCGGTGGAGCTGTAAGTAGTGACGAAGGATGTTGCAGGTTACAGAGGGACCTAGATAAGCTGTCAAGCTGGACTGAGAGGTGGCAAATGGAGTTTAATGAGGAAAAGTGTGAGGTGATTCACTTTGGAAGGGGTAACAGGAATGCAAAGTACTGGGCTAATGATAAGATTCTTGGTAGTGTGGATGAGCAGAGAGATCTCAGTGTCCATGTACAGAGATCCCTGAAAGTTGCCATCCGGGTTCATAGGGTCGTTAAGAATGCGTACAGTGTGTCAGGATTTACTGGTAGAGGGATTGGGTTTCGGAACCATGAGATCATGCTGCAGCTGTACAAAACCCTGGAGTATTGCATATAGTTCTGCGTTATAGGAAGGATGTGGAAGCTTTGGTAAGGGTTCAGAGGAGATTTACTGGGATGTTGCCTGGTATGGAGGGAAGGTCTTATGAGGAAACGCTGAGGGACTTAGGGCAGTTTTCATTAGAGAGAAGGAGGTTGACAGTGACTTAATTGAGACATAGAAGATATTCAGAGGGTTAGATAGTTGGACAGTGACAGCCTTTTTCCTCAGGTGGCGATAGCTAGCACAAGGGGACATAGCTTTAAATTGAGGGGTGATAGATATAGGACAGATGTCAGAAGTAGTTTCTTTACTCAGAGAGTAGTAGGGGTGTAGAACGCACTGCCTGCAACAGTAATAGACTCGCCAACTTTAA
>NW_025205410.1:0-2952 GCF_004010195.1 Chiloscyllium plagiosum | reverse complement strand
AGCTTTACTCTGTCTGTAACCCTGTGCTGTCCCTGTCCTGGGGGTGTTTGATGGGGGGCAGTGTAGCGGGAGCTTTACTCTGTCTGTAACCCTGTGCTGTCCCTGTCCTGGGGGTGTTTGATGGGGTCATAGTTGTAGCATGCTTTGTGGAAGTCACTCCCTTTGGTCAGTTAAGCGGGATGAATAATCTATTAAGTGTGACATGTAAAAGTATTTTTAAATAAGTCAGAACACTCTGTGTTTCACTGAGACACTAAAAAGTGTCTCCAAGTAATCTTTCCAAAACACTCTGCCCGAGCAGGAAGGGTTAGCGCAGGATTCGGGAACTTTGTGCCAAGGTATTCCTTCTGGGAACCCTGACCATGAGCTCATTATTACTGAGAACAACCTCAAGTCTATCAGTTAGGTGCCAGCAATCCTTTTCCAAAGGAAAATGCATTGATTTCTTTTTCCCCTGTGTAATTCAGTCTGTGCTGAGTTAATGAAGCTGTAAAACTAAAAGAGAAACCATTTGATTCCTGATCGCAAGCTGAGAGTTAGAATGTCGAAGGGAAGACCCTTGCTATCCCAATGTCTGAGGGATGAAGGTTTGTACAGATTCCGAATGGCTTAGCATTAATGGTGCCATAATGCTCACTGGGTTTGATTGTTTCCAGAGACTCCCCATACCCACACGAGGGGCCACACCCTTCTCTCTCCAGCTGAAGAAGCCCCTTCTCACAGGGAGCGGGGCAAGTGATGTCCACCAACCCTCAGACTGACTGTGGGTCAGAGTTTCCCAGAATGAGACACAGAAAGGGACTGTACTTGATACCAATGGATAGAAGATCTGGTGAGGGAGGGCCAGGAGACATAGTGGTGTCCCGCCTGAGTGAGTAGGGTCAGCAGACGTCCAGAAGGATTAGTATCTTGGGAGGATGGGGTGACGGAGAGCCATGATGCATCCCTACGTTATTAACATAAACGATCTGGATGTGGATGTACAAGGCGTGATTAGTAAGTTTGCGGATGATACAAAATTAGGAGGTATCGTTGATGGCAAGGGAGGTTATCGAAAATTACAGAGGGATCTTGATCAGATGGGGAAGTGGGCTGAGGACTGGCAAATGCAATTCAATAGAGATGTGTGAGGTGTTGCGCTTTGGAAAGTCAAACTAAGGTAGGACCTATGCAATAAATGCTAAGGTCCTGAGGAGTATTCTAGAACAGGAACATAGGAGCACGAGTACATGATTCTTTCAAGGCAGCGTCACACGGTAGACAGTGGTGAAGAAGGCATTTAGCATCTTGGCCTTCAGTGGTCAAGGCATTGAATGTGGGAGTTGGAACGTTACGTTGCAGTTGTATAAGTCGTTGGTGAGGTTGCACTTGGAGTATTGTGTCCAGTTTTGGTCACCCTGTTATAGGAAAGACAGTTAAACTGGAAAGCCTGCAAAAAAAAGATTTACGAGCATGTTGCCAGGTCTAGTAGGACCGGAGTTAGGTGGAGAGATTGGCCAGGATAGGACTTTATTCCTTGGAATATTGGGGAATGAACCTTACTGAGGTTTAAAACATCATGAGGGATATAGTTAGGATGAATACATATCGTCTTTTTCCCTGGGATGGGGAATTGAAAACGAGAGGGTGTAGATTTAAGGTGAGAGGGAGCTGAGGGACAACTTCTTCACACTGAGAGTGGTGCGTATGTGGAATGGGCTGCCAGAGGAAGTGGTTGAGGCAGGTACAATAGCAACATGTTAAAAAACATTTGGATAGGTACATGGATGAGAAGGGTTTACAGGGATATGGACCAAATGTAGACATTGGGAACTAGCTGAGTCAGGACCATGGTCAGCATCAAGCAGTGGGCTGAAGGGCCTGTTTCCATGCTGTATTACTCCAAGTCTCTATGTCTAATAGTCAGAGTTACAGTTTATGACCCTTGGGGAGAGGTATGTGCCCTGGCAGAGTGAGAATGGGTGGTGTGGTGCTATAAGGTTGAGGCAGCAGGGAAACGTTGGTCGCACTTGTGGAGTGCAGAAGATCATTGATCTTCTCCATTTCATTGAGTCACTAAGATCTATTACACAGAACAAAGCCATTGTATCCACACTATCAATAATAGCCACCTCACTATTCCAGCAAATGCCCCCTAACATTGTATGCCTTGGCATCCCAATTGTGCGTCTAAACACTTCTCAAAATTGACCAGGGTTTCTGCCTCTTTCACCCTTACAGACTATGAGCTCTGGATTCGTATCAGCCTCTGGGTGAAAAGGGTTTCCTCATATCTCATCTACTCCTTCTGCCCCTTGTCTTAAATCTTCACCCCTGGTCATTGACCACTCCGTCAAGGGAAAAACATTGCTTCCTGCTTACCCTATCAATGCCCCTCACAGTGAGTGACAGACTGTGATACACTTGCTAGGAAGTGATACACAGTCTATTGACTGTGAAAAACACTGACAGACAATGATAGAGAGTGATGCACAGTGACAGAGAGTGATGCACAGTGACAGAGAGTGATGCACAGTGACAGAGTGACAGAGAGTGATGCACAGTGACAGAGAGTGATGCACAGTGACAGAGAGTGATGCACAGTGATAGGGAGTGACGCACAGTGATACACAGTGATGCACAGTGATAGACAGTGATACCCAGTGATGGAGAGTGATACCCAGTGATGCGCAGTGATACCCAGTGATGCGCAGTGATACCCAGAGATGCGCAGTGATGCGCAGTAATAGAGAGTGATGCACAGTGATTCGCAGTAATAGAGAGTGATGCACAGTGATAGAGAGATAGACAGTGATAGAGAGTGATACATAGTGATAGAGAGCAATACACAGTGATAGAGAGTGAGAGACAGTGACAGAAAGTGAGAGACAGAGAGTGATACACAGTGATAGAGAGTGATACACAGTGATAGAGAGTGATACACAGAGAGTGAGAGACAGAGAGTGAGAGATA
>NW_025205409.1:6640-10466 GCF_004010195.1 Chiloscyllium plagiosum | reverse complement strand
TGCTGGTCTTAGTTGTACTGGAATTAGTCTCCAGCTGCTCTTCAGTCACTGTGCTTGTGGACGTACTGCTCTGGCTCCACCTTCCCTCCTCCACCGCCACACTAGTTCAAACCCTCCTGAGTGACAATAGCAAACCTGCCTGCCAGGAGATTGCTGCCAGTTCACGTCCATCCCGTCATTCTTGTGTATTTCATACTGATCCAGGATTCCCAATGACCCACATAACTGAAATTGCTGCCAGTTCAGCTGCATCCCGTCCTTCTTTTGTTTATCCTACCGACCCGGGAATCCCAATGATCCACATATTGGAAGTGCTGCCTACCCTACCAGCTCTTTGGCCATGTTTTTTAACTATACTGCCTTCCTATTCCTAACCTCACTGGCACGTGGCATAGTATAGTTTCCCCAATATTCAAATACGCTTTCAGCACAACTCCAGCAAGACCTTTACTTTAAAATTGATAGAGTTGACAATAAAAACTTAAGTGTGATCTCATTAACTAGGAAAGTGGAGCCCAACGAATCAGTCGTAATGACCATAGAATCTGATATCTGTCACCTCCACCAAACCTTTGTGACAAGATATACTTACAGAGTATCTATTTGTACATGGACGAGGATAACCAGAAATTAGTCCAAAAGACCTGAAAATGTCACAACAGATGGGTGCCAGTCAGACTGTTTACTCTGCTTTGCTGTTCAATTGATTTTAGCTATTCTATTCCTTTTACTGGCTGGGTCTTTACCCGGATACCTAGCGCGTCAGAAAGTGCCCAGTGTCTTTGTGCGCTCACTGCTTGGGAGCATCCAGTGCCAGGCAATGGGGTGTGGGGAATCCCGGGGTGGCTCGATGAAAGACTGCATGCAGTGACGGATGGACTCAGGGATTGAGAGAGACAGAGTAGGTAATCAGGGACATGCACTCACATAAGTGGCTGGGCAAGATTCCAAAGCACTCAGGAAGCCTGAGGACCAGAGCTACTTTTACAATAAACCCATCATATTTGCAGCAATTCTCCATCAAACACAAGCAAATATACTGTAGATGGCAGAAACCTGAAACAAACACACAGAAACATACTGTGGAGAGAGAAAAGAGGAAATTCTCCCAATGCAGAGATTGCAAAATCTCCAGAAAGACAGGGTCCAGAGATTGGAATTGAACCCGAGTCCCTGGCCCTGTGAGTCAGCAGTGTTGTGTCACCACGCTATCTAATGATGGGCAATAGGATTAGGACAGTTACATTAGTATATTTTCGACAGTGAGTTAACAGGAATGCTCTTACGCAGCCTGACTAAGATTGGGAAGCTTTTATACAGCAGCAGAGGACAATTCAAGAAGCAATAAAGTGATGAACACGAAACATGTAAGCTAGCTTGCTTTCGAAAAGGAGATTGCAGGAGTTTTGTTAAGATATATAAAAGGGGAGAGTGCACATTGTACAACCAGAAATTGAAGCTGGCTGCAGAGCAATGGAAAACAAAGAATTGGCGAATGACCTGAATAAGTACTTTCCGTCAATCCTCACAATGGTAAATACTATGAACATTCCAGAACTTCAAGCGAGTCAAGGGTGAGGAATGGATGTAGTGATCAGCGCTGAGGAGAAGGTACTAGGGAAGCTGCATTGTTTGAAAATGGATAAATCACACAGACTGGAAGGATAACAACCAATGTTCTGAATGAATTAGCGGAGGAGATTGTGAAACAATTGGTCGCGACTGTTCAGGAATAACTATCATCAAACAAAGTCCCAGAGAACTAAGATAATGAGCAGATTTGACAAAGGGAAGACGTGATCTGATTTGCTAATAGGGAGTGTGTTAAATTTGAATCTGTGTTAAATTGAATCATGTTAATTTATTGGTTGTAACTTGCATAAGCAGATGTACAAAAACAACTCAAAATTGTAAAGGAACAATTCAATAGTAGTTAAATAAAGTAAGGATGGAGGGTCGGGTGATGTGTTGTTTCAGTGGGCTCCACCACTCCCATGATATAGGAGTGGTGGAGCCCACTGTGGTTCCTAGTGACCATGTCTGGAATAAACGTTGCATGCTAGAAGAACTCTGGCTCAGAGTCGATGAGCTGGAGTTTAAGCTTCAAACATTGTGAGGCATCAGGGAGAGGGAGAGTTCCCTGGATGCTGTAATTCAAGAGACAGTTACACTCCTCAGATCAACTGACTCAAAATCAGCCAATGGTTAGAAATCGGATGGTTTGGCTATGAGTGAGGCAGGTGGAGGGATATAGGAGGTAGAGTTGCAGGAGCCTCAGCACCTGTCCATGTCTAACAAGGTCAAGAATCTTGTTCCCTGTGTGGATGAGAATGGAGACTGCAGGGAGGGTGAGATGATTGGCCTCAGCACCGAGTTGAGTGAAACTTTCAAGCGGGACAAGAGAAGAGAAATATTATTGTAATTGGGGATAGTATAGTTAGACACTGTTCTCTGTGATCGCGATTGAGAGTCCTGAAAGCTGCGTCACCTACTGGTGTTTGGGTAAGGGATACCTCATCTGGGCTGCAGAGGAACTTCGAGTGGGAGGGGAAAGATCCATTGGTCATGGTCTGTGTAGGTACCAACGACAGAGATAAAACTAGGGCAGAGTTTCTCCTAAGGGATACGAAGATATCGGAGCTAAATTAGAAAACAGAACCAAAAAGGAAATAATCTCTGGATTACGGCCTGAGCCATGAGCTAATTAACACAGGGTCAGCAGGAAAATGCGTGGCTCAAAGTTTGGTGTGGGAGAAATGGGTTTGTATCATGGGACATTGACACCAGTACTGGTGTCAACCCTAACCCTAACCCTAACCCTAACCCTAATCCTCTGCTTTCCTTTATTGGTCAGAGTACCGAGTACAGGAGTTAGGAGGTCATGTTGCAGCTGTACTAGACATTGGTTAGGCCACTGTCAGAATATTGCATGCAATTATGGTCTCCTTCCTATTGGAAGATGTTACGAAACTTGAAAGGGTTCAGACAAGATTTACAAGGATGTTGCCAGGGTTGAGAATTTGAGCTCCATGGAAAGGCTGAACGGGCTGGGGCTGTTTTCCCTGGAGGTCGGAGGCTGAAGGGTGACCTGAAAGATGTTCACTAAATTATGAGGGGCATGGATAGGGTAAATTGGCAAAGTCTTTTTCCTGGGGTCGGCGAGTCCAGAACTAGAGAGCACAGGTTTTGCGTGAGAGGGTAAAGATATAAAAGAGACCTAAGGGACAACTTTTTCACGCAGAACGTGGTACGTATATGGAGTGAGCTGCCAGAGGAAGTGGTGGAGGCTGGTACAATTGCAACATTCTCGCGGCATTTGGATGGGTTTATGAATTAGAAGGGTTTGGAGGGATATGGGCCGGGTGCTGGCAGGTGGGACTAGATTGGGTTGGGATAGCTGATCGGCATGGACGGGTTTGACCGAAGGCTCTGTTTCCATGCTATAAATCTCTATGATTCTATAACTCCAAGTTATTCAAATCTCCAGCACAGACGCAGCACCATACACAGGGAGTATGGAAAGTGTGAGCCATCAAACTTCAAACACACAGGACAAACAAATGACAATGAGAAGATGAATGGCTATTACAGGGTTGAACTGTTATATCGGAATACATGCAGTATAACGAATAAATTAAAAATGCTTGTGACTCATACACAAATTGGCAGGTCGCCATCACGGAGACGTCGCTGCAAGAGGATCAGAATTGGCAGCTGAATATTCAAGGATATGCATCTTATCAAAAGATAGGCAGTTGGATAGAAGGGATGGGGCTGTCTTATTAGAAAGAAATGAAAGTAAATCAATAATACGAAATGAAGTAAG
>NW_025205409.1:1691-3794 GCF_004010195.1 Chiloscyllium plagiosum | reverse complement strand
TGTTTAGAATATAAGGAGTGATTGTCCATCCCCTCAAGGTTCAATGCAATCATCTCTTATTATCTCACAGCGCTACAGATCAACCTTTATTCACTCCTCATGGTGCCATCATCCCAGGGAAAAATCCGGTGAAACTCCTGTTCATTCTCTCTGTCATAAGGAGATCACTCCTTATAAAGGAGATAAAATCTGTCCACAATACCCCAAACACTGCCACAACAACGCTCTCAGAGTTGATCACAATAATTCCTTCCATCGCTTAGCTGTCTCCATTTCCTTCATGTGACACAGGAAACCATTCATTTGCAATGCACTGCCACTGATGTGGAACTTAAAACATCCTTACATCTGTAGGTTAGCAACAATAAAGCCAGCACCAGAGGTGCCTAACGAGATTTACATCCCTCTTGGCGAGAGACACAATCACAAAGAATACATCTAAAATAGTGAATGGCCACCTACCTGAAAGGAATTCAGCTGCAGGAATATGGGATACACGCAGAGGGAGGGAATTATCTTATCTTTTGATCTGCCCTCACGGGATGTGTGCAGCCCTGGTCAGGCCAGCATGTGGTACCGACCTTGAAATTAGTGACTGGTTCATCTGTTCTACAGGACAGTAAAGAGTAAAACACAGTGCCGTAGGTTTGCAGTCACACGGAGAGTTGACCAGGGAAGAATGACCCATTGCCTTCTTTAATGGGCATGAGGCAAGCCGATATCAACAGATTATTATTTTGTGGCTCTTGATTCTGACTACACTGTCTTCCCATCTTTCCCATCTTTCCATATTTGTGCAGAGAACGTAAACATCTCAAGTGCAATTATTTTGCAATGGATACGTGGTAAAAAGGGACTTGAAACAGCTGTCTGTGGAGATAAAAAAAAAGCACAAACAATGGTTTATCCAGGAGTTGGACTGAGGCTGAGGCGGAGACTGGGATGCCACGATGGTGGTACTGGACAGGATTGTTGAGTGGAGAGGATATGGAAATGTAAACTTGTGCAGGAGAAAATGAACCAAGGAGAACAGTCTTTTCATCCTCGCATATTGGTGCGTAATTTGTAAATAATCATTTGCTAGTTATCATTTGTAAGGAATGGAATCTTTGATTGGAACTAAAAACACTGACTTGCACCTTTCCAAAGTTTACATATTATGACCATCAATTCAGTTCAGACCGTTTCACTAACCAATCTACAAACTGCAGATGCACCTGTCCATGACAGCATCAGAAAAACTGACCACCGCACTGTCGTTGAGGAGACAAAGTCTCACGGTCACATTGAGAATAAACTATATTGTGTTTTGTGGCACTATCACCACGCTAAATGGCACAGACTTCAAACCGATCTCGCAACTCAAGACTGAGCAACCATAAGACGCTGTGGTCCATCGATATCAGAACAATACTCCAGCACAATCTGTAATGTCAGGACACAGCATTTAAACCACTCGATCATTACCATCAAGCCAGAGGATTAACCCTAGTGCAATAGAGAGTGAAAAAATGGGAAAAAAAAACTGCTCAAGTATTTTCTGTACATAAAACGCAGGACAAATTCAACCCAGCCAAATACCACCAAATCACACTACTCCCCATCATCAATAAAGTGATGGAAGGGTTCATCAATAGTGCTATCAAGCAGCACCAGCTCAGCAATAACCTGCTCAATGACGCCCAGTTTGGGTTATACCAGGGTCACTCAGCACCTGACCACATCACAGCTTTTGTTCAAACATAGACAAATGAACTGAATTCCAGCACTTGAAAATCAAGGCTGCATTCTTTCAAATGTGACATCAAGGAACCCAAGCAAAAAGGATATTGTGAGTAATTACTTCAAATTGGAGTTATACCTGACAGATAGGAAAACGGTCATTGTTGTTGGAGGTCAGTCATCTCTCTTCCAGAATATCTCTGCAGTAGTCCCTCACGATAATGTGGACGTAGGTTTGCTCCATGAGCTGGAATGGTCATTTCCAGACGTTTCATCACCATACTAGGTAACATCTTCAGTTGCCCTCTGGATGAAACCTAGATCCAAACATCTTCTGTTGCTTCATCAATGGCCTTCTCTCCATCATAAGGTCAGAATGGG
>NW_025205409.1:0-1300 GCF_004010195.1 Chiloscyllium plagiosum | reverse complement strand
AAGTCAGGAGTGAGATGGAATACTCCCCAATTGCCTGAATGAGTGCAGCCACAACGATACTAAAGATGCTTGACACCATCCAGGACAAAACAGCCCAATTGATTGGCACCACATCCACAAGCATTCACTCCATTGACCACCAACGTGTGTACTGTCTACAAGACTGCACCTTCCAATCCTACGAACACTTCCGGCTTGAATGACAAGGGCAGTAGGCTTTTGCGAACATCACCACCTTCAAACTTCCCTCCAAACCAGTCAACATCCTGAGTTGGAAATATATCACCATTCTTTCACTGTTGCTGGGTCAAAACCCTAGAATTCCCTCCCTCGTAGCATTGTGGATCAACGCACAGCTGGTGGACTGCAGCGGTATAAGAAGGCAGCTCAGCACCACCTTCTCAAGGGGGCAACTAGGGACGGACAAGAAATAATGGGCCCATCCAGCGATTCCCATAACCGAAAAATAAGTTGAAAAAGTTCCAAGTTGAACACCTCGATGTGACAGGTTGTCTAATTTGAACACGAACAGAAAAGCAGTGGTTCTGATACTGGACATTTTAGACCATTCTGTCATTAGATGTGTGTTCAGTGTTCCATGACATATTGTTGCTGAGTGCTGTGATAAATTGCACCTGTTTTGTTAAATTCAACAACACTAGCGTAACAGAATCGATCCTTCAAAAATACCAAACTGAAAATGACAATCATCGTCGAGACAATGTACTCTCGCCAGATGAGACTCACAGGTAGCAGCTTATATTCAACATATTACTGCGCTACTGACTGGCACTGAATTCTCCCACCGTCCAAATTACAGGGGTTACCATTGACCAGAAGGTGAAGTCAAATCAACGTACATATACAAGGGTTACAAAAGCAGGTCTGAGACTTTCAACTCTGCACTGAATAATAGACTGTATGACCATAAGGACATGAGATATAGCAATAGATTCAGGCTATTCAGCCTATCTCTTCAGTCTGAAACGGCGCCATTTTGTCTTAGTCGCTCAGACAAGTGGTAATATCTTCTTTACTCTAACTGTATCAATCTTTGCAGTAGTCGGTCAGTTTCAATCAGATGCGCCCCCCCCCTTTCTTCCAAATTCCATTGAGTTCAGACACAGAGTCCTCAACTGCCGCTCATATGACAAGCCATCATTCCCAGGATAAATCATGTCGAACACCCGTCGATCCTTCCCCAGAACAGCTCACAATAATCCAAATGCCATCTGACCATAGTCCATTATATTCTGATCAGTTTATTTCCGCTTTTGTATTCTCACTCTCTTGAAATGAA
>NW_025205408.1:6248-10465 GCF_004010195.1 Chiloscyllium plagiosum | reverse complement strand
GATACCATCCAAGATAAATTAGTTGCTGGATTATCTGTACATGCACCCCATTCACTACTCACGCTCAGTCACAGCAGTGTATACTATCTACAAGGTGCACTGCAGAAAGTCACCAATGATTGTTAGATGGCATCTTACAAACCCACGCCCTGATCTGAAGTGCAGTTGATATATGGGAACACCACCATCTGCAAGTTCCACTCAAGTTCCTTACCATCCTGATTTGGAAATATATTGTTACTGTTTCACTGTAATTAAGTTAAAAAACAACAACTTAGAATTTCCCCTTCTAAGGGCATTTTGGGTTAAGTGAGAGCACAGAGAATCCCTACACTGTGGGATCAGAATAATCGGTCCATTGACTCAATGACAATCCTTCAAACAGCATCCTACCTAGATTCAAACACATCTCCAACAACTTTATTTCTTGCAACCCTGCATTTCCAATGACTAATCCACCCAACCTGCGTAGCATTGGACAAGTTACACAGTCAATCACCTAACCTCCACATTTTGGGCTGTAGAATTAAACTCGAGCATTTGCAAAGTCCACTGAAAACTTCCCCAGAGTATGGAATTGAGCCCAGGTCCTGGTTGCTATGAAGTAGCAGTGCTAACCACGAAACCACCATGCCACCCCAAGCTGCACCATTTGGTACCAATAGGATTCAACCATGGAGAAAGACATTTTAAAAGGCCACTGCCATCTTCAAAAGGTCAATTAGGTTTTCGTATAAAACGCTGGTCAGCCAGTGACGCCCTTATCAGGCAAGTAACGAACAAGAAGTTCCTTGAAGGCAACAAGACAGTTCGATAATAAGGTTGTGGACAAATATGGAACACTTGCCTTTATTAGTCATGGCTTTGAGGGCAAGAACACGGATATTATGATGGTAGGCTATAACATATCAGTCAGCCTCCACCTGAATACTGTGTGCGCTCTGGATGTCAGCTCACAGGGTGGATGTGATTGCACAGGAAAGGCTGCAGAGCAGATTCACCAGGATGTTGTTTAGTTTGAAAGGTTCAGATCGAAAATCAGTTTTCAGCGGCTGAGTTTGTTTTCCTTACTTCATAAAAAATGAATAAGGATAGATTCCAATTTGTAAAGATGTGATACAGAAAGCAAAAAAAAAAAAATCTTTCGTAGAGCAATCGATAACCAGGGCACATGCATTGAAAGTGAAGGGTATAGGGTTTGGAATGGTCTGAAAGGTCTTTTTGTACCCAGTGAGCAATGGTGGTGGGAATTCACTGCCTGAAAGGATGGTCCATGTGGCCTTCATCACAAAATTTAAGAAAAATTCAGGTTGGTGCTTGAAACACCACAAAATAGTTTGGACGCAGTTATGCTAAACAGGAATTTAGTCGTTTTTAATGATAAACGTGAAATTAATAGCCTGAAGGGCCTCTTCCTATGCTGTATGACTCTTTGAATTAATGACTCGATGACATGTCTGCCTGATTGGGGAAGGATGGAATATGCTACTGCTAGTGGGACATTGGCGGATTAGATTGGATATTGAAAACAGTCTATGACAGTAAGATCATCACCTTTATTGAAATTGTTTTTCAATTTCACATTTATTCTTTAGTTTTAGTTCATTCATCATACTGGCTGAATTTAAACTTATCTCACCAGAGTAACACCCTGAGCTTCTGAGGTACTTAAACAATAACTTCAAACTTACTCTCGTCTCTTCCTAATGAAAACCAGTTGTGGCAGCAAAAAAAAAACTACATCAGATACTATATTTGCAAAAGCATGGAATAACGCATTCATAAGTGGAACATCGTGCTTAGTTATATCCATTGAAAATATGGCACAATGATGAAATGATACACAGACTAACGGCTGTTATACTTGAGGTAGGATGCAGTGAAATGTAAGAAATAACAAGGTAAAATGAAATATAAACAGAGAGATGACAATACTACCAAATGCAATGTCTACAATAACATGGCCTCACGAAGTAATAGCTGACACAAGGTTTAATAAAATGTCAGTTTCAATCGCAATGATAAATGAGAATGAACTGTTGGTAAGGCATACAGCGATATAAGCTAGTCCAGTAAGAATTCAGAAGGTACTATTGTAATTGTTAGAATGTCATTGCCTGAGTTGGTATGAATATCAGAGACTGCAACACCATTTTCCGTGACAGAAATTGGCATGACATAAAGTGAGGGAATTGTTCGAACAGTGTGCTACATCCAGTATCAAACTTAGAGTATACAGATCACTAACATGATTAAATGAACAAAATGACAGTGCAACATACCATTATGAACACATGAAAGGACCATTCAGACTTTATAAAGGAATCACACCTTAATGAAAGTAATATGTCGACGACACTATTTATATATTGAACGTTAGATGCACTGAGTTAAATGTCAAATTTGTAAAATAAACTCTGGTAAGAAAGAAATGTCTTATCACAGTATCATCACCTCCTCCTGGACAAGCAGATCTTAGGTTGAATGCGAACACCAGTTAATGAACTTTATCTGTCAGGCCCGATGTACAGGTGATATGGCTAGGACAATGCTTCTATCATTCATGTGCAGTGCTGTTTCTGCAATTGCTGTCTCGTAGGTGGCACAACACCACGAGAATTTGATAAGTTATCAAAGGCCCACAGTAAAGTTCCAGAGTCCAGGTCGCATCTTTTAACATGATAGCTTCAATTAATTAAAACATATGAAATAAAAATGTTCGAAAAGTTAATGATAATCATGGATTTACTAAAATTCCAGAGCACCTCACATAATGCAATATTGTCGTTCAGACAATAAAGTCTGGTCTTTCTAGTATAACTCGCCTCCCTGTTCAAGAGGCAGACACTTCCTTAACTGCCGCTGAACTTGACTAAGAAGTCAACCTGTTGTATGCAGCTTTCTTCAGAGAGATAAATCATACGGCAGATTTTGAAAACTGTCGTTGATAACCACATTCCTGGAATACACAACTAATACCGAATTTATCAACAATGTTCAGATTTCAAACAAGGATTCAAAAGGTGCAAAGTCCTACAGATTGGTTAAACCTGAAATAAATAAGCAAACAAAAAAGAACAGAAATGGTGTAAATACGCAGCAGGTGAGTCAGTTTCGAGACTGAGAGAATCGGGAATACACATTTTGGATCTCTGATTGGATGCACAATCTCCTGTGACACCGTTCTAAACAGTTGAAAAATTCTCATCATAGTTACATTCCAATAATTATTCATGATCCAAAATGTCAGATTTTATGCTGATTTCTTGAATTTATATGTGTAGCAGCTTGGAAAGCACACCCACTGCATTTCCACTATCAGGATCACAGTGGTAATTCCACTGGGCTAATTACTCTGAACGCCAGTTTACTGCTTTCTGGACAGGGTTTTGAATCCCAGCAGTTAAAGATGATGGAATTGGGATGGTTTATATGAATAATTTAAAATACATGTTGATCAATGTTTAGCCCTTGGGTTTTGTTTTCTGGTCGAAACAGATTAAAGTTTTAACCAATGGGATGTTTAGAGTAAATCCAGTTGCACAGAAATATTTAATTGACTGGCTGCAGAACTTCTAGAACTGTATTCTGAGCTTATATTAAACTTTAAAATTGTGTTGATCATTTGGAAGTAAATAAAATCAGTTGTAATTAATGTTCAGGATATTTGTCTTCACTTCTGCCAACTGTCAACATTCTTCAAATGAACTCTTGTTTTGATTTGCAACTTATTAATAAATATCTTTGTTCACCTGGTTTTGTAACCATCAACTCTTGATTGAAACCAATGAAACGTTTATGTAAATAAATACATGAATAGGCCTCTCAGATTAGAGTGGAGAGTACCACAACGTTGATACTCCCCCACCCGCACAGCACAGAAATAGTAACAAAATGCAAATAATTCTTCATCTCAACATACAAACCAAAAACAGGAGTCAGGCATCTCGCCCATCGAGCCCGCTCTATCATTCAATAAGGTGATGGCTGCTTTTTCGGTGGTCTCAGCTGCCCTTACCCACCCTCTCACCAAAACCTTAACTCCTACACTGTTCAAAAGAATTAACTGTCTGCACTTCAAAACATTCAATGACCAAGTCTCAACTACTTCACTGGGCAGGGAATTCCACAGATTCATAATTTTTTGGGAGTTGAAGTGGTTCCTCCTCAATTCAGTCCTATATTTGTTCCACCTAATTTTGAGGCTGTGCCCTCTT
>NW_025205408.1:0-5447 GCF_004010195.1 Chiloscyllium plagiosum | reverse complement strand
TTTTTACTGCTATTCCTACCAAAATGAATCATTTCACATATATCAATATTGCACTCCTTTGGCCAGACCTTTGCCCTCCCATTTAAAGTGTCTATAATCCCTCAGCATACTTTCAGAGTCCTCGGCACACTTTGCCCTGCCACTCAGCTTCGGGTCATCCGCAAACTTTGACATACTACACGTGGTCCCCAATTCCAAATCATCGATATAAATTGTGAAGGATTGTGGTGCCCACACTGATCCCTGAGGCACACTGTTTGTCACTGTCGCCAATCAGAAAAGCACTCATTTGTCCCCACTTTTTGCTTCCTGTTAGTTAACCAATCCTCTATCCATGCTAATCAATTGCCCATAATGCCATGCATCTTTACCTTATGCAGCAGCCTTTTGTGCACCACCTTTTTAAATGCCTTTTCATAATCTCAATAAACCATATCTTCTGGGTCCCTGTGTCCTCCACACTCGCAATGTCTTTACAGAATTCAATAGATTCCAATATTAATCATTTTCTTTTATGAATAAGTTACATGAGTACAGAATCACAGAGAGATCGATGTCCACATTTCATCAAAAGAAACACCTTTAATTGTTAGATATAGCAACACAGGCAATGCTTCTAACACTTTGTCCTCTTTGCTCTTTCCCATTCACGTTCTCCCTCTCCAGTTTTAAATATAATTCGGACTCTGCTTCTCACCTCCACAGTCCGATGGTTTTCCTTCATAACCCAAGGTCAACGCCGAAGAACGTATCCTATTAGCCCAATTAATATACTTCTTACAGAATAGAGTTTAGTCAGTGGAGCAAGATTTTCTCTGAAATGTGCATTTGAGTATTCATTGACCTGAAACTATTACAGAGAACTCGTGTAGGGGTCTTTACTCAGCAGGAGTGGAAGTCTGGAACACTTTATTGTGAAGGTGCTGAAAAGACTTTTCATTCTATCTCACCAGTATTGTTCTTGGCTGAGGAATACTTGATGGCTCCGTGTAATATATATCGAGTCTATAACTAGCATTTACTGTTAATGCGCTGGGCTGTCTAATCTTAAGGTGATGAGGGCACTTTATTCTGTTTTGAAACGGTGATGTAATTGTGCTTGGAGGGACTGTTAGTGACTCGTGGCTGCAGCTATATTCCACATCAAAACCATACTCTGTATCTGACATGCATGTGCTGTATAGAACTGTGTAGAGGGAAATTTAATGTGTACATCATGTGAGCTGCACAATCAGCAAACGTGTCAGACGTGGCAGTATAAAGAGAGATTGAAGTGCTACCATTTTTTCCTGATTTCAGAAGGCTTAATGTCAGAATAAAAAGGGAACATAACTTTTTGTTCTAATGAGATGTGTTATATAGTACTACACTGTCTTTAACATTCTCTGTAAAAACCTTGATACTGTGTGACAAATATTCAACAGACTTGAAGGTGTACATAGCAGACATGATTTGGAGATGCTGGCGCTGGACTGGGGTGTACAAAGTTACTAATCACACAACGCCAGGTTATAGTCCAACAGGTTTAATTGGAAGCACTGGCTTTCGAAGCGCCGCTCCTTCATCAGGTAGTTGTGATAACCACCTGATGAAGGAGGAGCACTCCGAAAGCTGGTGCTTTCAATTAAACCTGTTGGACTATAACCTGCTGTTATTTGATTTTTAACTTTGAAGGTGTACAGGTTTAGTTACCACATTACAGAAAGGGAAAGCTGACACCAAAAGGGAAGAGATGAGATCTATACAACATAGAACAGTACAGCACAGTACAGGCCCTTCATTCTTGATGTTGTGCCACCCTTTAATCTTAATCTAACATCAACCTAACCTGCATACCCCTCAAATTACTGCCATCTATATGCTTGTCCAGCAGTCGCTTATGTGTCCCTATTGTCTCCTACTCTACTGCCACCACTAGCAGTACACTCCATCCACCCACCACTCTCTGCGTGAAGACCTATCTCTGGCATCTCCCCTAAACCTTCCTCGAATCACCTTAAAACTATGACCCCTTGTGACAGACAATTCTGCCTTGGGGAAAGTCTCTGGCTACCTACTCCATCTATGCCTCTCATTAACTTGTACACCTTTATCAAGTCACCTACCTTCCTCCTTCTCTCCAGTGTGAAAAGCCCCAGCTCACACAACTTTTCTTCATAAGGCAAGCCCTCCAATCCAGGCAGCATCCTGGTGAATCTTCTCTGCACCTTCTCTAAAGCATCTACATTCTTCCTATTCTGAGGCTCCAGAACAGGACACAATATTCTAAGTGTGGTAGAACCAGGATTTTATAGAGCTGCAGCAAAACCTCATGACTCGTGAACTCAATCCCCCTGTTAATGAAATTTAAAACACCATGCGCCTTCTTAACAGCCCTATCAACTTGGGTGGCAACTTTGAGGGTTGTGTATACATGTTCATCCATACTGCCAAGAATCCCGTCTATGATCCTGTGTTCAGCGTTCAAATTCAACCTTCCAAAGTTAATCACTTTGCATTTATCAGAGTTGAATTCCATCTGCGACCCATCAGCCCAGCTCTGTATCCTGTCAATGTCATGTTGTAGGCTGCAACAGCCCTCGACACTATCTACAACACCAATGACCTTTGTGTCATCGGCAAACCTATTAATGCACCCTTCCACTTCTTCATCCAAGTCATTTATAAAACTACAAAGAGCAGAGACCCAAGATCAGCTCCCTGCCACCAACCTCCATGTGGAATACTTTCCAACGATTACCACTCACTGCCTTCTTTCGGCCAGCCAATTCTGTATCCAGACAGCCAAATTTCCCTACATTCCATACCTCCTTACTTTCTGAATGGGGAATCTTATTAAATACCTTACTGAAATCCACATACACCACATCCACTGCTCGACCTTCACCAACTTGTCTTGTCACGTCCTCAAAGAACTCAATAAGGCTTGTGAGGCATGACCTGCCCCTCACAAAGTCATGCTGAATATCTTTAATCAAGCTATGTTTTCCAAAAAGTCATAAATCCTATCTCTCAGAAAGCTTTCCAGTACCTTGCTAACCACTGACTGACTGATCTGTAATTCCCAGGGATTTCCCCAGGGATTTCCCCATTCCCTTTCTTGAAATGAAGAACAGCATTAACCTTCCTCCAATCATCTGGTACTATCTCCATTGAGAGTGAGGATGAAAAGATCATCACCAATCATTCCTCGCTTCCTGTAGTGACCCGGATATATCTGGTCCTATCGCGCTTGATGCTTCCCAGAATTTCCAGCACATCCACTTTCTTAACATCAATCTGTTCAAGCCTGTTAACCTGCTCCATGGTGTTTTCGCTATCAATAAGGTTCCTCACTCTAGTGAATACTGAAACAATGGACTTATGTAGCGCTTCCCCTACCTCTTCAGACTCCAGGCACAAGTTCCCTCCACTATCCCAGATCAGCCTTACCCTCTCTCTGATCATTCTCGTATTCATTATGCAGATGTTCCCAAATCCTTCCCGCAAAGGCATTTACATGCCCCCTCCTAGCTGTCCTCAGTCCAGTTTTGAATTATTTCCTAGCTGCACTGCAATCCTCTAACGCTGTGTCAAATTCTTGCTTCCTCAACCTTAAGTAAACTTCCTTCTGTCTATCGATGAAAAGCTCCTCTTCTGTTGTCATCCAAGGCTCTTTCGCGTTACCAGAGTCTAGATTAGAACGATGCTGGAAAAGCACAGCAGTTCAGGCAGCATCCGAGGAGCAGTGATGACAACTGCCTCACCCTTACCACAGCCATAGAGAGAGAGATAGGAACAGACAGTATGGGAAGGTATTTAACTGGGAGAGAGGAAATTATATTGCTATTAGACTGGAGCTATGGAGTATAAATTGGGAACAATTGATCCACAGGAAATGAAGAACAGAAATGTGGAGAATTTTTAAAGAGCACTTGTTGCGAGCATTGGATAGCATTGATCCACTGAGACAGGCCAAGAATGATAACGCGAAAGAGGGAAAAACAAGGACTGCAGATTCTGGAAAGCAGAGTCTAGATTAGACTGGTGCTGGAAAAGCTGCCTCAACTGCTGTGCTTTTCCAGCACCACTCTAATCTAGACTCTGGTTACCATTCCTGGCCTGTCTCAGTGGGACAATGTTATCCAATGCTCGCAACAAGTGCTCTTTAAACAGTCTCCACATTTCTGTTGTGTATTTCCTGTGGATCAATTGTTCCCGATTTATACTCCACAGCTCCAGTCTAATAGCAATATAATTTCCTCTCCCCCCGTTAAATACCTTCCCATACTGTCTGTTCCTATCTCTCTCTATGGTTGTGGTAAGGGTGAGGCAGTTGTAGTCTCTGTCACCGAAATGCTCTCCCACCGAGAGATCTGACACCAGTCCTGGCTCATTGCCAAGCACCAAATTCAATATGTCCTCCCTCCGAGTCAGCCTATCTACATATTGAGTCAGGAGTCCCTTCTTGACACACCTGACAAAATCGGCTTCATCCAGACCACCTGCACAGAGCAGGTTCCCATCATTATTGGGGTAGTTGAAGTCACCCATAACAACAACAAAGGTGACATCTGCACCTTTCCAAGATCTGCTGTCCAATCTGTTCTTCCATCCCTCTGCTGCTATTGGAGGTGGTAGGGTGGTGGGGCGGAGGTTTGCTGAAGAAAACACCCAATAAAGTGACTGCTCCTTTCTTATTACTGATTTGAAACCATACTGACTCAGTAGTCAAACCCTCCTCAACAACCTTCTGTTCTGCATCTGTGATGCACTCTCTCATTAACAATGCTAATCCCCCACCTCTTTTATAACCATTCTTGTTCTTTATAAAAGATCGAAAACGTGCAGCATCCAGCCACCATTCCTGCCCCTGTTAAATCTATGTCTCCATTCAGGCCACAACATTGCAGTTCCAAGTACTGATCCCTGATCTAAGTTCATCACTCTTATTCCTGACACGCTTTGCATTGAAACAGATAACCCATCCCTTTTCTTTATTAACTGTGTATTCTTCCTGACACACTGTGCATTCGATTTTGGCCCATTCAAAAATGACCGTCTCCTCTGATCTGTAGCTCTGGTTCCCATCTCTAAGCCAAACGAGTTTAAACCCTCTCAAAGTGCTCTTGCAAATCACCTGCCCAGGATATTGCTGCCCCTCCAGTTCAGGTGCAATCCGCCCTTCATGTACAGGCCCCACCTTACCCAGAATGTATCCCAATGATCTACCTATCTGAAGCCCTCCCTCCTACACTAGCCCTGTAGCCACTTGTTCAGCTGCAGACATTCCCTGTGCCTAGCCTCACAAGCCCGTGGCACTGGCGCGAAACCTGAGATTACTACTCTGCACGTCCTGCATTTTAGCTTCCAACCTAACTCCCTGAAATCACTTTTCAAATCCTCATGCTTTTTCCAACTGTGTCATTGATCATGTTCCCAAGATTTCTTTTTTTTTGCAGGAGGAG
>NW_025205407.1:7813-10464 GCF_004010195.1 Chiloscyllium plagiosum | reverse complement strand
TGATCTGCGAAAATTTCGAGAGGACAAGAACTACTTAAAGGAAGAATAAACAACTTTATTCCTGAAATTATATTAGAGAATAATTCACATACCATGATTTACAACTCCTTGCTCTAACCTATATTTTACTTAGCCTTCTATCATACCCGACCTACAAAATCCCGATTAAGATTGCTAAACAGTAAAATTTCAAAACCAGCCAACGCTTGAACGTTTTCTGTATATTTTCCTCTGTAGATTTGCTCCTCAGGTCGGTCTCGATTGTTTTTTCTCTTTGTGCCAAATCCTTCTCGACACAGGTACATGTCAGAGAGTTCTCACGACCAGCCGCCATCTATCAGTCCTTTTGACATTTCTCCCCCAGCTGTTCTGTTTTTTTCAGTTTCCGATCCCAAAGGATCAGGCCATTTCATTGGTGTTAATGTCGTCCAAATACCCAATTCGGACTCGATTGGAGTTTGATATTTTAGGGCATAATTTATACTGAGTGGCCGATTTCGATTTTGATTTTTTTGTCGCAAGGCAAGCAACTACACTAGCCACTGTACCAAATTATACATTTTAAATTATTCAGAACATTTGATTCTTCGATTGGAGTTTGATATTTTAGGGCATAATTTATACTGAGTGGCCGATTTCGATTTTGATTTTTTTTTTTGTCGCAAGTCAAGCAACTACACTAGCCACTGTACCAAATTATACATTTTAAATTATTCAGAACATTTGATTCTGTCAGGTAGTTCAGCTAGCTTTTAACTTTCTTAAAGCTATAGGACACTTCTCCACCTCCTACCAGTGGAAACAGCTTCTCATGGCCACTCCATACCAGACTGTCAGTATTCTCTAGGTCTCAATCAAATACGCCCCATGTCTGATCTAATTCTAACCTTATTCCTGTGCACTAAAAATGAACTTTCATCCAAGTGGTTTTTATGAATCTATGAATCATTCTGTCTGTCTGTCTGTCTCTGTCTCTCTCTCTCTCTCTCTCTCTCTCTCTCTCTCTCTCTCTCTCTCTCTCCACAACCCCGCCCTCTATATCTCTCTTCGCCTCCACCACACACTGTTCCTGTTCGGTCTGCTGAGTTTCTGTCTGCAGGGGAGTCGATCTAGACTGGCAACGTTAACTCTGCTTCGCTCTCTCTCCATGGACACTGTTAGGCATGTTAACTGTAGCCCAGTGTTCTCTCAGCGTCTGATGACAAATGGGATATGAACAAGAGATATTTAACAGTGCAGCCGGTTTGAAGTAGTAAGTTTAGGAGTCAGACCTCACACAGCCTCCACAATCATTTCAAACATCAAATGTGGTCAGTGTTCCGTGAGCTCCGAGATAGCCCTCTCATCTGAGATCGCCGATTCTGATAACAGCATTGTTAGGACGGGCACAGATTCAGGAGAAATTCCATATTAATAGCTGGGCACACACTGAACATAATATCCCACCAGCAGGCGATTTTACACTTCACAAGAAAGAAAAGAAAGTGTTATTCCTCTTTGCTGTTCAATGGTGGCATGCATATATCGGTGACAAAGTAACGTTACAAGGTCATGGAGTACTCCAAACACATTATGGGACATATTGAATCTATTGTGCCTGTTCCTGATCTGTGAGCTCATGCAAATCTGCTGCCCATTCAACATATTCCATACCAGTAACTATCCAATGCCCTTTTCCATACCTCACTTGAAACTGCCGTCACACCATTTCCAGCCAGTATTCTCTACACACTGTATACTTGCTGGGAGAAAATAAATGTCTTCCTCATTTTACCCTTGCTTCTCTTGCACAGCACCTTAAATCTGTGTCCATCTTAGTCCTTAATGAGCAAGAACACCTTCTTCCAGTGTACTCAGTCCAACCCTGCTCCTGACCCTTTGTCAGATCTCGTCTTAACCTTCTTCTTGCCAGTGAGAATAGCCCCAACGTCTTCACTTTATCCTCATCGCTGAAGTTTCTAATCACTTGAGACATCCTTGTCAATCATCTGTGTACGGTGTCCCTAAGATGATCATAATTTTCCGACAGTGTGGCCCCCACAACTGCATGCAGTACACCAGCTGAAGTCGAACAATTATCTCATACAAGATCAACATCACCTCCTTGCTTTTGTTCTGAATACTCTTATAAATCAAAGAATCGAGAACACTTTCTGTACTATCCTCGAATCGTCAATGGTCTGTGCATAGGTATGTCGAATTCCTTCAACCCACGAAACCCGTATTAAAATTATATCCGTTTTTAAAATATTTTCTTTAATGTTCTTCCAATTAAACTGAATTACCTCGCGTTTATTTGCATTCAATTTTCTACCTCTTCTCCTTCCATTCCACCAACATTTTCGAAATCATTTTCGAGTTCCATCCGGTCCTACTTACAGTTTGCAGCTTTCTGATATTTACAGTCATCTACAATCATTGAATTTTTCACTGCGCAGTACTCCAGACAGAGTCTCATTAATACTGTACGTTGAAGAAACATAACTTCTCTCACCCTGCAATCATAATGCTATGATTTCCTGCGAACTCCATTTGAAAACTGACCAAATCGGTAGAATACTTGTTTCCTCATGCGGGACTTTCCAGAAAGAGAGGTCATATTTTGTCGATGTCAGAACAGAGGTAAGACAGAGGTGAGGAGAAATTGTGTC
>NW_025205407.1:3495-5954 GCF_004010195.1 Chiloscyllium plagiosum | reverse complement strand
CTCTGAGTGAGGAAACTACTTCAGATATCTGTTCTATGTCTATCATCCCTCAGTTTAATGTTATGTCCCCTAATAATAGCTATCACCGTCTAACTGTCCCCGCTATCGAACCCACTGATCATCTGATATGTCTCAATGAATTCGCCTCTCACCCTCCTTCTCACGAACGAAACAGCCTCACGCCATTCAGCCTTTACAAATAAGAGCTTCCCCCAGAGTAAATCTGCTCTGACACCTTTACAATGCTTTCACATTCTTCTGAAAAGACGGTGACTAGATCTGTACACAATACTCCAAGTGCGGCCGCCCCAGAGATTGTACAGATCCGACATGACCTCATGGTTCCAAACTTAGTCTCTCCACCAATAAAAGTTAATCCTGCGTATGCCTTGTCGAAAACACTATCAACCTGTGTTTCAACTTTCAAGTATCTATGTACATGAGAGCCGAGATCTCTCTGCTCATCAGCACGAACAGGAGTATTACCATAAGGCCATAACTCTGTTGCTTCTTCCAAAGTGAACCGCCTCAAACTTCTCACTTTAAACTCCATTGGCCACCTCTCCGCCCAGCACTACAGCTCACCTATGTCACTCTGTAACCTGAAACATTCTTCAGCACTGTCCACAACTTTACCGACATTTTCGTCATCAGCAAATGTACTATCCGATTCTTCTCCACGATTTACCAGGTCATTTACAAAAATGAAGAACAGCATTGGCCCCAAAACAGATCCTTGTGGCACACCACTAGTAACCTAACTTCGGGGTGCACATTTTCCATCACCGATCACCATCTGTCTTGTTTCAGCTGGCTAATTTCTGATCAATTCTACCAAATCACTCTTAATCACATGCCTCCGTATTTTTCGAGGCATTTTCCGAAAATCTCCAAAGTTTGCACCCCATCTTCAATTTTCTTCCCCTCCTCAATTTCGTCCTTCACTGAATATTTCCCTTTCTCATACATTGTGCAGCCTCCCAAATATCCCCATGTCTCTAATTTCCACTCCATCAAACATTGCGTCATCAAATATTTTATCCAAATCCAAATGCTTACTCTTGGATTCGTACCTTACCCCTCCATCAATTTCCCAACACTGCAAGTCTTTATCATGCACAATAGTTCCTCCAAGACTCGCCCACTGTTGATAAAAGCCCCGCCAGATCTAGACACGTGCATAACAGCACCCGCCTTCCCTTCACTGAACAGCAGACAGGCAGTGTGTGTGAGAGAGAAGGAAAGAAAGCGGAGTCAAAGGCCAGACACAGGGAGAGTCGGACAGAAGAACAGACAGAGACAGTGTAAGGCAAGAAATAGGATGAACGCATTCATGCTGAGAAACAGAGTGATGATTACAGAATGAACGGCAAAGAAATCATCGGGACAGAGAAAGTCCCTCTGCATATGCTCGTGGAAAACTTCATTTTTTACTTTTCATGCTTAGTGCGCTGTACATTGTCCGTGACACATGCTCTGTTTCGCCTTCCATTTCTATTCCCTTATTCCCTCCCTCTACCGTGCCCTTCATGTTAATTTCTGCCCCCAACCCCTACTGTCTCTGCCCCGTATACCGCATTGATATCTTTTGGACGACACTGTCAGCATTTTGGCTTTGATTGTGACAAATGTTTTCTCATATAACATTGTATAAATTGCCATCAGGATACTTTGCTGTTCGGCAAGAACCGTACAAAAATCCAACGTAGCTATTTTACTTCCATCATTCTCATGTTCTCTGCAGAGCAAATGATAAGTTTCCCAACACCATATGAGTTGGAACCCTGACACTATCAGCGAAAATGGCAGACAGTGTTGTTGCTGTCAACTTGGGTAGACTTGAACAAGATCTCTGTGACGACACAGATCTACAATTCTTTCCAAAACAAATAGAGAAACTATTGAAAAAGATCAGCAGGTCTGACAGTATGTATTGAGATAAATGTGAGCTAATGTTTTCGGTACAGTGTGCCTTCCTCAGAACGCTTCTTCCGCCAAGCCTTCCAACTCTGGCTGCATGATCTTCGGGTCAGTGCATGCGTAAAGTTTTGAAGTAGGAAGCGGACAGAAGAATATACAATACGCACCGTTTTACACTGGGATGTGGTGTCCCAATGGAGCTGGCTAAGACTCTGGTCTCTCAGTAGATTAATGGATTAATGAATGAGACATTGGTCTGAATCGCTAGATCAGTAAGTGGCGACTTTTTCCTGATGGACACATGATTCATATGGACACCTGCTTCTGCAGTACATGATGCCAATGTATATGAGGTAGGGAAGCGATTAATTCTGTGAGGTACCCGCTTAAGGACAAGACTGTGTTCAGCTGGGAGGTGTTGGTGGATATTAAGTAATTAAATCGTGGTTTGACATGCCCAATGTGTGATTTCTTATGTGCATACAGGTCTGGTGAGCAGTGAGACATTTTATCAAGAGAGATATTTATGGTCAAATGAC
>NW_025205407.1:1656-3063 GCF_004010195.1 Chiloscyllium plagiosum | reverse complement strand
AAGGACCTGCATGTCCTTGGCGGGGTGAGAGTGGGAGTTAAAGTGTTCAGCCACGGGGCGGTTGGGTTGGTTGGTGTGGGTGTCCCAGAGGTGTTCCCTGAAACGTTCCACAAGTAGGCGGCCTGTCTCCCCAATATAGAGGAGACCAAATCGGGTGCAGCGGATACAGTAAATGATTTGTGTGGAGGTGAAGGTGAACTTGCGATGGATATGGAAGGATCCATTGCGGCCTTGCAAGGAGGTGTTGGGTGGTGTGGGTGCAAGTTTTGCACTTCTTGCGGTTGCAGGGGAAGGTGCTGGGAGTGGAGGTTGGATTGGTGGTGGGTGTGGACCTGATGAGGGAAACGCGGAGGGAGTGGTCTCTCCGGAACGTTGATAGGGGTGGGGAGGGAAATATATCCCTTGTGTTGGGGTCTGTTTGGAGGTGGAGGAAATGACGGAGGATGATACGATGTATCCGGAGTTGGTGGGGTGGAAGGTGAGGACGAGTAGAGTTCTGTCCTGGTGGCGATTAGAGGGGCGGGGTTAAAGGGCGGAGGTGCCGGAAGCGGAGGAGACACGGTGGAGAGCATCGTCGACCATGGCGGAGGGGAAATTGCGGTCTTTGATGAAGGAGGCCAATTGCGTTGTTTGGTAGTGGAATTGGTCCTCCTGGGAGCAAATGCAGCAGAGACGAACGAATTGGGAATATGGAATGGCGTTTTTACAGGGGGCAGGGTGGGAGGAGGTGTAATCGAGGTAGCTGTGGGAGTCGGTCAGTTTGTATTAAATGTCTGTGTTGAGTCGTTCGCCGGAGATAGAAATGGAGAGGTCTAGGAAGGTGAGGGAGGAGTCTAAGACGGTCCAGGTAAATTTGAGGTCGGGGTGGAAGGTGTTAGTAAAGTGGATGAACTGTTCAACCTCGTCGCGGGAGCACGAGGTAGCGCCGATACAGTAATCGATGTAGTGGAGGAAAAGGTGGTGGTGCCAATGTAACTGCCGAAGATGGACTGTGCCACATATCCGACGGAGAGGCAGGCATAGCTGTGGACCACGCGGGTGCCCATGGCTACTCCTTTGGTTTGGAGGAAGTGGGAGGATTGGAAGGCGAAGTTGTTAAGAGTGAGGACCAGTTAGTCAGTTAGTCGAAGGAGGGTGTCAGTGGATGGGTACTGTTTGGGTCGGCGGGAGAGGAAGAAGCGGAGGGCTTGGAGACCTTCGTGATGGCGAATGAAAGTGTATAGGGACTGGATGTCTATTGTGAAGATAAGACGTTGGGGGCCGGGGAAGCGATAATCATGGAGGAGGTGGAGGGCGTGGGTGGTGTCCTGAACGTAGGTGGGGAGTTCTTGGACTAAGGGGGACAGGACAGTGTCGAGGTATGTAGAGATGAGTTCGGTGGGGCAGGAGCAGGCTGAGACAATGGAT
>NW_025205407.1:0-1113 GCF_004010195.1 Chiloscyllium plagiosum | reverse complement strand
TCCTGCCTATCACCTTACCCCTCACCTCCTTCCACCTATCTTATTCCCAGCGCCCCTCCCCCAAATTCGCTCACACCTATCTTTTATCTCAGCCCGATTGGCACACCAACCTCATTCCTGAAGAAGGGCTTATGCCCGAAACGTCGATTCTCCTGATCCTCGGATGCTGCCCGGCCTGCTGTTTTTTCCAGCACTACCCTTTTCAACTTAGGTAAGTCTGAAATAAACGTGTGTATTATTTTCAAGGTAGAAAATCTGTTTGGTCCTCGCGCATGGTAGTAAGCCCGTAATGATCAGATAGAAGAAAATACGGGCTCAATTAACATGCAGTGTTGATCTTATCTATACTGAAAGCATTAGCTTATTTTCAGAGCTTTACACCTTGTCCAAATTTACTGTGTGTCCTTTTTCCAACCACGATTTTAAAGGAGTCAGAATCCTTTGGAATTGGCGACACTGCAGCCAGAAAAGTATTTATTATTGAAGTTTTTAAACAGCAGACTAATTTGCTGAACGAGAGAAAGATAAAGAATGAACTGACAGATTTTTTTTCTCAATTATGTAAGATACTTTTAATGGCGAACGTGGAGAAAAAAAATGTTTCCACTTGTGGAACAGCAGGAAAGAGCCATGCATCTAAGACCGTCTCTCTCAAAAATCAATCGACATTCAGGACCAGTTTCTTTATTTTGTAATGAAAATAGGGAAATCATTAAGACACTTTTTCTTTTGTTGAGAGATCACACGCATACATTTTGGGAGGAGAATGACAGAATTGGACAGATATCACTGTGGCAAATCACTATTCCTAATTCAGGGTTAAAATGATATCTCAGATGACTCTTAATGTAATTTATTGTGAAGTAATATCACAAGTTTAAATATTCCATAACAATCACTGGATCGATATAATGTTTAAAGTTCCCTAGCATCTTGTGTGAAAGTGCATGCGTGAGTGATAGTGTGTGAGTGCATGTGTGGATATGTTTGTAAATGTAAGCCCTTTTGTGTGGGATCATCTGTGTGCACTTAAGTGAGAACTTGATTGTGAGAAGTCGAGTTAGTATGTGCCTGTGCCTTTGTGACGGTTGGACTGTACATGTCAGGAAAACT
>NW_025205406.1:3946-10460 GCF_004010195.1 Chiloscyllium plagiosum | reverse complement strand
AAGACCAAGCTTATTATGGGCAATCCTAGAACAAACACCTCATCCACAGTCTTGCCTCATTCAAATTCTCCTTCTGTCCAGTTGAATCCAAGTGTCCACATGGAGAACCTAAATTCCCATCACCTTTAGAAGGAAGTGATGACCTGTTTGTAGACTGATGAAATCACCATTGCAATCACTCATTTTAAAAAAACAAATTGAAGTCAGGCTGTTGTATGAGTAGCATAATGGGTAGAATCAGACTTGGTGGGAGATGCTGGTTTCAGTCTGACTGTATGATATTTTAATGAGACACTTAAATATCACATGAAGTAATGCAAATCGTTTGATCTTGCTCTTGCCTGCAGTCTCATGTCAAGATGAAATCACACCGAAATGTTTAAGAAAGTTCATGGTTTCCTTTCCCCAGTACACTCTGTATATAGTTTCCAGGAACGAGACCAAAATATTCTAATTCTGTCAAGTTGGCACCAAACAAGAGTGAAACATCTGACCAACTCAGGAGTGATACACATTCAGGTAATACAAGTACCAGTCTGGTATTCTGTTACTGTCTTGAAAAATTCAAACCATTTGGGTTTTGCTCAATATAATAATAATATTGTTCTCGTCTAGGACACAGTGCAAGATAACATGACTTACTACAGTCTAATAGCTCTGGCATATTAGTACACCATTGGTACTTTACTGAAAGCAGCTTCATTCTTCCTATTAAGTTTGTCTGCAGGTTAAAGCATGTTTTGTTGGGATGGGTATGTGTGCTGCCGGATGTTTTTCTCTGCATAACTGGTCCAAGGAGGAAAAAGCTTGCAAACCATTACTCTAAGTTCCAACATAAGTTTAGCTATAACAATTATACATGAACAAAGGGCTGGATCCAACTTCAGCACACCAAGTAGTGATTGTAGCTTATTATCAGGGCCCGAAAAGTCTGGACAGTCTCAAGACTGATGACTAGTTGCTCTGTTTTGATGAAGTTTGTCAAATTTTCAAAGTAACTCCCCTGATTTTTTTACACAGCTCTTCTTCAGCCAGCGTATGGTGCCCTTGCCATTTTCATTGTTGCTTGCATTTTTGGCTGTGCACATAATATTTCTTACAGCACTGAGATGTAAAATGACCACAGAATGTTTCAATTGTTACTTTGGCTGTGTTCAAATGGGAATTCAGCTTTTCAATTTGCAAGCCATATCACCATAACCTGGTGGAGTTGGAAAGTAGAAACCAAAACTTCAACACCCAAACAGCTAAATTGTGCAGATTAAAACCTTTCTATCATTATTGAAACTTTAAAGATCATTTTAATGTGTGGCTGAAACTGCAGAAATTTCCATGTCTCAATTGCAATGGAAATGCCATTTGCATGGGCAGCAAACCAAAAACAATAAAAGTAATTGCAGGCACCATGTGATGGATGAATCTGCAAAAACACAAAATGAAGCATTGTCACCAATGCTATTTTTATGCAGCTACCCAGAACAGGGATTGCCTGTGGGCTGTAATCCTGTGGCACTTCAAGCATTACAATGCGATAGACTTGAAGGTGCACAATTAATGGTCACAAAAATGCAAATTTTATTTGTGGCCTCAATTATTACAATGACAGTCCACACCATCAATGGTTTGAGAATCCCCATTGGACATAGCTTTACTGTGCTGTTATTAATATGAAGCAGTTATCCAGCCTGTATCACTTACGAAACAGGGAACTGGGATTCTTTCCAGTGAGCTCTGGATGAGCTTGGGGGCTGAGTACCCGAATGAGCTGGATGCTTAAAATTGCATAGGTTTCTTTTCTCTCATTACATGTTTTTTTTCCCCTTTTGCCTCCCGAGCTCAGACATCATCCACGGTGAAAGCGAGCATTGACTTAGTCTCCCAGCACTCCCAGCCTCATGGTGAAGCCCAGTGCCATCTGGGTTGGAAGGACTGTTAATCTGAACTCTTACTTCTCTATTTTGAATTTATTGCTGGACTTTATTTTTCTTTTTTCCCTAAAGATTTATATTTGATTTGTACCTTGGTACCTAAGTGGCATTACAGGTGATTTGTAAACTTTTCACTGCACTCATGTGAATACATGTGACAATAAAACTAATCCTAAAAGCTACGTTGTTGGTCTACTTGGGCAATTCGGGCAGCTTTAGTCAGCTTTCCTGAGCGTAAATCCTTGATCTGCTACCAAACTCTCAGGCTCCTGGGTTCAGCTAGGTGGCCTGATTTCCGAGAGGGACAATGTCTTCATTCCATTTTCAGTAAACAGAAGCTCCATAAAACTGCTCTCAACTCCACATCCACAAAAAGGTAAAGTCAAAGATCAGGTAGTGTGGCTCAAGGGGAGTGACCTTATTTGCTTTCTTATGATATGGATGTGATTAGAAAAGTGGTTTTTTATTGTCTGACTCCAGCTATTGAAAAGCGGGGGTTAAGCATTCTCCCTGAACTATTTCACACAACTGAGTAGGGTTCTGCACCTCTTTAAGAATGTAGTTAGTGTTAAGTGTGGAGTAGAACCACATATGGGGCAGATAGGATAAGGACACTCAAAGAAAGGCAAAATACTGCAGATGCTGAGACAAACAGAGAACACTGGACAAACTCAGCAGGTCTGGCAGAATCTGTCGAGCAGGAAAGACATAACGTCTCAAATCCAGTAAGGAGAGTATTAATGAACAGTCATATTGTACTCAAACATTAACTCTCGCTGCACAGACCACCAAACCCATAGACTCTCAGTTATTCTGTATATTTAGGAACAGGACAGTGAGTTTCCATCATTACACCAGACAATTTCTTTTACAGTAATCTGACTGCTTCATGGCATGTATTGATTTTTAAAAAAGTCAAATTGCCATGGTGATAATTGAACACATTTTCTGGTAAATGTCTGAGTACCCAGTTTATTAATGCAGGAGGATGGCTAGCACACAGCCAAACCCCTCAGTATAGAAGATTATCAGCTTCAATTCTATTAGGTTTGGCAACGTGCATGAGGATTTTCTGTTATAAGTCACCTTTGTTTCAATGTGACCCAGACTAAAAGTAAAAGCTAAGGTCAGCTCTAGTCAACCCAAAACATGCAGAAGTATCAAGAAAAACAGTAACAAAACCATTAGCAGACCAAACGTTAATAAATTAACAGATAATGACACATTACAAATGTCACCCAATGTGAGCAGATCGACACTCTGGGCTGGACTCCAGAAAGCATATCATGTACAAGCAGAACTGTCAAACTTAAAAAAGTGTAAGTAGTGTTATCCAAGCAGCATCTGCAACCACACAGTGTTACTCAGCCCTCAGTCTGAGGTAAATGGGGACCTGATAAGATCAGGGTCGAGATTAGACTGGTGCTGGAAAAGCACAGCATGTCAGGCAGCATTCGAAGAACAGGAAAATCGACGTTTCGGGCAAAAGCCCTTCATCAGGAACAGTCTATTCCTGATGAAGAGCTTTTTCCCAAAATGTCAATTTTCCTGTTCCTCGAATGCTGCCTGACCTGCTTTGCTTTTTCCAGCATCACTCTAATCTAGACTCTGGTTTCCAGCATCTGCAGTCCCTGTTTTTACCTACTTGATAAGATCATCCCACTGCTTACTAAAGAGGGCAAAATAAATAAACAGGACCTCACTTCAGAATTGCAATCAGTTTACAATTTCTACAATGAGTCATTTGTCCTCAGACCAATTCTTTCCTAATACTTCTTTTCCAAGGATTTACCAATCATAACTTAATGCAACGCCGAAAAACAAACTTGTATTTTAGAAAATAACTTTCTGCTTGTAATTAGTGAATTACAATTTGGCTGCCGGTGTTACTTAAGGGCACATGTTACATGAGAAATGCCATAAATATTTTCCTATAAAGTGGAAAAAAGTTAAACAATGATTGGTGGGCAATCAGTAAAACATTGTAGACCGAACGTCCCATTCCTGTGCTGTATAGTTCTGTGTTCTTTTGCTAGCAATCCCTCCACAGTCCCCCGCTCACCCAGGTACTGCACTCCACACTAAGCATCATTCTATGCCAAGACCCCCATAACCAACACTATCTTCAATCTGTGATAAGGCTTATCATCCTGTGGCATTCTCATTAAACCAACCAAAATAATTTTCCAATCAGTGTTAAGTCTTTGTTTAAATACTTTGAAATTTCCTGCCTAATTAAAAATCAAAAGGGAGACATTTAGGAAGAATGATAATGAAGTCATTGGCTAAATCATGACAATCAGTTTTTTAATGAATTAATCTACTAGAAACCCAGATATTGTCCAAAGATACACATCCCTTTGAATTAGGCTAAATGTAGCTAATCTTATGTCTCAAAATACCCAAAGAGCTGAAATAAAAACAGGAAGTGCTAGAGAAAGTCATCAGGTCTAGCAGCACCTGTACAGACAGAAACATAGTTAACGTTTCAAGTCCAATCTGACTCTGGAATTGAAGGGAGCTGGAAAATAACCTTTATCTCATACTGTTGTCAAGGGGGAAAGAGGATAAAATGGAGTTTAAAAAAATAGAATCTTGCACAGTCTCAGTGTAGTTTTAGACCTCTTGTCAAAGGACGGATATGTTTACCACAGAGGGAGTGTAATAAAGATTCGCTAAACTGATCCCTGGCGTAGCTCCTCCTTTGAGGAGCCTGACAAATGGCTTTTGCCGGAAATGTCGATTTTCCTGCTGTGCCTTTCCAGCACCACACTAACCCTGACTATAATCGTAACAGTTTAGACAAATGAGAGGTAATCTTATTGAAGCATAAAAATATTCAAACAAACAGGGGCACACTCAGTTTAATGTTATGATAGAGGTCAAACTCCTCTGCTGTTCAAAACCAAAACACACAGAAAAGCTCACCTCAATCTTTTAAGAGAGAGTAAAAGAAAGCCTTCTGATTTCTATTGTTTAAAGAAAACAATAACAGTTTATTTTTCTAAGTCTAAAAATGAACACAAAACAAAAACTATTAGCAAACCTGTTAAGCCTTTCTCTTAAAGAAAAACTCTGACCACACTGCAATTAAAATGTTGCATCAATAACACAATGATTAAACATTAACTCAATTTTATCTCTCAAGGTCTATACAGTCACTTATCATATAACCCCTACAGTGTGGAAAAAGGCCATTTCGGCCAACAAGTGCACACCAACCCACCAAAGAACAACCCACTCAGACCCATTCCCCTACTTTATTACTCTACATTTACTCCTGACTAATGCACCTAACCTACACATCCCTGAACACTACTGGCAATTTAGCATGGCCAATTCACCTAATGTGTACATCTTTGGATGCTGTCTTCCTTCCAATTTTGCTGTTTCCTTTCCATTTTGCTGCCTTCTCCCTGGGTCATCTACTTTTTTGTGAATGTCTTTGTATACAATTTCATGGTACCTTAAATAGATGATACCTTCTGCGATATTTCTTTTGAGAAAAAGATGTTTATTGCTTCAGAGAGCAGTTAGCGCTGACCAATTTTCAAAATGCCCTTCCGTTTACAACCCCCAGCGTCGTACCCTCTCATTGGTCTGATGTTTTCAATACAATAAATCCAAACTCAATTGGTTTATTGTATTCTGGGCATAATTAAAATTAATTGTTAAATTCAAATCCAATTGCCTGAGCATCAAATCCCAAGCTGTTTGTTATATATTATCCAACTCTCAACATTCTCTGCACCTGTCAGCTCAACACAGATAAACATCTCTCAGCTCAGAAAAGACACTTGTCTCTGAAAGTGACCATACACTCTTTCGACTTCATAACAATAAGAGGCAAGCCCATTTAGAACTGAGATAAGGTAGAAATGAATTTTTGGAATTCTCTATCCCAAAAGCCTGGAGGGGGTTCAATCATTGAGTCCTGTTCAAGAGAGAAATTGACACATTTTTGGATATTAAAGATATCACGACTTGAGGCATAGTAAAGGAAAATAGCCTTGGAGTAACTTGATCTAGTTGAGTGACGGATTGTGCTTGAGGGGCCACATGGCCTATTCCTGCTTTTGTTTCTTGTCGTGATTTCTTGCTTTTGTACTCGATGGATAGTATCTTCTCAGGCCCTGAGCAACATTGGCTCTGCTGCGATGATTGATAGAGTCACATGAGGCTCATCTCATTGCATCGAATTTGCTTTACAGAAGTGACATAGCAATATTTATACTAGGCAGCAACTAAGTCTCTTTTGGTGCATGCTAAAAGCCTTATCAAGAGCCAAACTCACCATGACTTTCTATCTCACCAAACTTACCATACAAGATAGTGTCAGGATACCTCAGCATGAAAATCTCATCAGTTTCTCAGTGGGTTCAACTCACCGAGAGTTAGTCCAAGAGAGCCACATGTTAAACACCAGGCACCAGCATCTTGGGGACACTTCACAGGCTCCAGCCACACACACCCCAGATCCTTGAATATTAACCTTCGACATGTGCCAGCCTCTCAGAAACCTCATGGCGTGTCTCCAATCTATTCAGAAGATGCTTCTACACTTCACTGTACCTTAGGCTGCCCCA
>NW_025205406.1:0-3799 GCF_004010195.1 Chiloscyllium plagiosum | reverse complement strand
GTCAAGGGGATGGCCTTCACTCAGGGGCTGTGGGCACAGTTAGTCAGAGGCAGCCTCTGATACAGTCGAGGCCCTTCTCGGGGTGGTTAGAGACCGGATCCTATCCTCATGAGAAGTGCGGAGCTAAACAATGGGCAGCACTCCTCCTGGCTTGACTCATCTTGTCCTGTTTTGGATAGTTTTGCTCCTGGAATGAGAGAGAGCAGTAGCCATTACACTGGCATCAATGGTACTTATGGTGCAGGTGGGGATGTGTAGTTTGTGAGTAGGCAGTGCAGAGGGCACACAGGGTTAATAGTGACAGAGGTTGTGATGGAAAAGAGGGAAAGTGTTAGAGGACATAATGAAAGTGGTTGAGCATGAGTCTTGGTGGGAGGTGACTACAGAAGCAGCGATAGAGTGCGAGGTAGCAAAGAGAAGCTGGTGGCATTTACACTGGTGGAGAGAAAGACCGACATTGACTTTCTTCCTACAGTGCTGGACATCCTTCTAGATGGTTGAATTTACACTAACACCGATGGCAACCTTGCACCAGGCTGGTATGTCTGCTGTGGTGGCCTACACTGCTGGTCCTTGGGGAAGAGGAAATTATGAGTCTGCAACACCTTATCAATTTTCGCCTGGTCTTCCATATTTGGGGCAAATGCTAGGAGCCATGCAGGACAGCTCTAGATTGACAGTGCTTGGCCGGGTGCACAAAGGGCTTTTAAAGATGGTACTTGTGCCACGAAATCTGGGTCAGTTGGTATCTCCAATAAGAGGAGAGCTGCTCCAGGAATGGCATATGGTAAGTCGGGGTGAAAATCAGACCAACCATTCAGACTGAAACGTCAATGGATGTGATGAGTTTGAAAAGATACAGTGAGAAAACTTGCTCAGACCAGTGGTGAGACTTAGGCCACCAAACTTGATGTGCTTTGCCTGCAGCACATAAACCACACGATTCAGCCGTATGCCTCTCTTTTCAAAGTCAGCGGAGACTGAGAGACAAAAGAATTCAAGGAAAAATTTAAATTTGCACAAAATAAATTAATTTGACGGTATGTAATGTTTGATTTTGGCATCAGGAACTCTTTTAATTTTATCACCTGCTGTTCTCTGGAGAATAAATTTCAGGCCTCAGCTCAGGCCTCACTGATGTTGTTAAAAACCTCCTTCTTGGAAACTTGACTGTTTCCTAGCCCCTGCCCTATTTTGATATCTTTAGGCAGTGAGAGGTCATCCCACAGAGTTCAGGAACAGTGCAAACTGTTGGAAAGTGATGGAGTGCAGAAAGATTGAAATTGCTGATGCAAATATTTGTGTGAGATGTTTGGAAAATTAGGTATTTAGAAGAAACTGCCATCTAGTAATTGCAGGAACTGGCTCCAGACAGTCTCATTAGTGGATCTTATCATCCTGAAGGAAAGTATGTAGTGACTGAGAATTGAATACTACACAGCAGCTAAAAAAAGCAACCATAGTTACCTCTGCACCACTGCCTCGGTTGTCAATAACACTTAATACAGTGCCGAGTAATTTTGCAGTCTGCCCTGCAGCACCTTGAACTGAAATAAGCACACAAAACGGTTGAGGAGACAGAAAATGGAAAGAATTCCAAGGAAGGGGTTGAACAGTTCAACAAAACTGTTCACAGGCAAAACAATTTCAACAATTTTGCAAGTTGCATGCAGGATCGTATGGAGAATCTTTTCACATATTTAGTCCCTCACTGTCATCTGAAATATAATGAAATCCCAGAGAGGATTGTCACTCTATAAGCACTTGTTTTTCCATAGTGTTGAATACAGTGTCAACTACTCAGCAAAATCATGACTCCACATTCACTCTGATTCAGGTAATCATTGTCCCCACGTTCAGTCTCATTTAACAAAATTAAAACTCCACACATTGAGTCTGATTCAGCAAGTTCACTACTCCTACACTGACTCTGGTATGAGAGACACAAGGATTGCTTCAGGAAACTGGGATTATTATCCTTAAGAATGAGAAGCAAGAGAAAGACATTTGATCAGCAATTTAAAAACACAAAGGGGATAGGAAAAAACTGTTCCTGGTGTTGATTATTTCTGAGCCATACGGGGCACTGATTTAAAAAAATTGACCAAGGGGCCAGACTTCATGAGGAATGACCTTTCTGTTGAGTTAGAGGTTAGGATCAAAATTGCACTGTTGGAGTATGTATTCGAGACAGATTCAATTATTGCTGTCAAATGAGAATTAGTTAATTGCGTGAAGAGAAATTATTTGCAGGGCCGCAGTGTTGGAGGATCCCAAAGGTGGCAGATGAGGCCTTCTTCCTCCAGCTGTCAGGTAGCTTGGATTTGGCGGGGGAGGAGGCTCTGGACTTGCACGTCTTTGGCGGAATGGGTGGGTGTTGAAGTGGTTGGCCACAGGGCTATGGGATTGTTTGGTGCGTGCTTTCCAAAGATATTCCCTGCAACATTCCACAAATTGGCTTCCACTCTCTCTGATGTAAAGGAGACCAAATCAAAAGCAACAAACACAGAGATAACATGTTTGGATGTGCAGGAAAATCTCTGTTGGATTTGGTCTCTTCTATATCGGGGAGACAGGACACCAACTCATGGAATCATTTCAGTGAATATCACTGGGACACATGTACCAAACAACTGCACTGCTCTGTGGTCGACCACTTCAACTCCACCTCAACTCTCCCAAGGACATGCAAATCCTGGGCCTCCTCCACTGCCAAAGCCAAACCACCCAATGGCTGGAAGAAGAAGGCCTTGTCTGCCGCCTTGGGACCCTTCAACCACACAGCATCAACATCAACTTCACTAGTTTCCTAACCTCCCCTACCCCACTGTATTGCAGGTCCAACCCTCCAACTTGACACCACTTTCTAGACCTGTCCTACCTGTCTATCTTCCTTCTCAACTATCCACTCCACCCTCCCCTCTGACCTATCACTATCACCCTCCACCTGCATCTACCTATCGCCTTCCCAGCTACCTTCATCCACCCCTACACTCCTATTTATCTCACAGTTCCCTTACCTGCCCCATCCCTCCGCCACATTCTTGATGGAAAGCTTGTGCCTGAAATGTCGTTTCTCTTGTTCTTCAGATGTTGCTTAACCTGCTTTGATTTTCCACTTTTCAACACTGACTCTCCAGCATTTGCAGTTCTCACTATCTTCATGAGTAGATTTGATCAGCTATGATCACTATGAATGGTACGGCAATATTAAAGGGCCAAAACACTTCCTCCTGCTCTCATTTTCAATGTCTCTCGATTCACTGTTGGGTTGACTGGGTTGCCAGGACAGTTCTAGTTCTCAATCTATTCTGGATGTCAAATATCCCATCCTCTGAGACGCTGCAGGTTAATTCCTATCTCCTGTCTCTGGGTACTGAGAGCTCCTCAGCTGGGATGGGATGGCACTGTTGCCCTTCAGAATGTAATGGATCGATTGTACCAAGGGGAGCACACCTTTGTGGCATTTTGGACTCACACACGTCTCCTGGGAGTTAATTGTTGGAGCTGGTTTCAATCTTTCAGAAATCCCCTCATCCTCCCGTGAAAGCTGGGGATCGAACCCAGGTCAATTGTGCACATAGCAACCATATTTCTTGCAAGCCGTTTGGATATTAATCAATCTCAATCCATCAGTAACTGTTTTAGACTTTATTTGGAGCAGTTTTAACAGAACAACCTGAGAGAGCCCATTGTTGCATATTTTTTAACTCAGCATTTTGTGCGGATTTCCCTGGGGCCATTATTTGGCTTCTCTTTGTGTGATCATGATTCTGCAAAATGACAGTCACATTTCCTT
>NW_025205405.1:7529-10459 GCF_004010195.1 Chiloscyllium plagiosum | reverse complement strand
GGCAGCCGAGAGGGCATACTGTGATAGACCCTCGTGGCTAAGCTGCAAAGGATCACAACGCTTCGGTCTACGGTGAATTCCACGCTCACACACACAGCCAAGAAGGAACTTACTTTTGCTAAACAAAAGCTGTTTGAACATGGTGATAAGCCAGGCAGGTATTTAGTCTATCTTGCCAGGAAAACGAGCGCCCCTCTCAAGCCATTACCTCAGTTAGGGAAGGTACTGGGATTCTTACCTTAATTCCAAAAAGATTAATGCCGCCTGTCCAAGATTGTTCTCCGAATTATTTCAGACAGAGCATTATGTGGATAGATGGAATAAGATGGAGTCATTTTTCATTTTTAGCCATTACCTCAGTTAGGGAAGGTACTGGGATTCTTACCTTAATTCCAAAAAGATTAATGCCGCCTGTCCAAGATTGTTCTCCGAATTATTTCAGACTGAGCATTATGTGGAAAGATGGAATAAGATGGAGTCATTTTTCATTTTTCAGGAGTAACCCTTGAATAAGTGTTGTGCCTTAATGCTCCATTGTCAGCGCAGGAGGGAGTGAAGCAGCTTCAGAATGCAAAGGTGCACGTTCCTGGCAGATTTCCTCGTGAATTTTATAAATAATTTATAAACCTATTGTCAGGGCTGATGTTTAACATGTTCTGTCACTCATACAGTCACGAACCCCTCCTTCCATCCTTAAGAGAGGCTCATCTCTCTGATGCTGCAGAAAGGAAGACCCTGGAGGATTGTGCTTCTTACACGCCAATCTCACATTTAAATGTTGGTTTCAAAATCTTGTCTGAGACCCGTGCATTAAGGCTGGAAACTTTGCTGTCTTCCGTTGCCAAAGAGGACCAAACAGGCTTTATAAAGGCCACAGATCTTCCTGCAATGTGAAGAGGTTACTCAATATGATCCAAGAGTGTCAACAACAATCTGTCCAGGGATTATTGATCTCTTTAGATGAGAGACGGCATTTGATTGAGTTGGGTGGCCGGATCTCTTCTGTACAGTAGAACGGTTTGGTCCACGCAAAGTTTTTATCAAGTGGGTGAGGGTCATTTACAGCGATCCTCTCGCTGCAGTTCTCACTAATGGTGTGGCCACCCAGTAATATTAATATTTCTCCAGGCAGCCGCAATGTTGACACCTTTCACCATTATTGTTTACGTTGGGGATTGAGCCACTGGCGGAGGCCACCCGTAGGGATCCCAACATATCTGCCTACATCTGTCTTTGATCATTTATTTAAGGTGAAATGTGTCCATTTGTTTGACAAAATTAAACAAGACCTTCAAAGATGGGAGGCATTTCAAATATCCTGGCTCGATCAGATAGCTGTTATTAAAATGAATGTCCTTCCTTATTTCCTAGACCCCGTGCGAATGCTTTCTTTGATGTTTCCCAGACAGATATTTCTGAAACATAATGGCTGGTTTATCTCTTTTATTTGGCACCATAAGCGATTGCTTATCAAGCTAACAAAATTGCAACTGCACCACAGATTCTGGGGAGTAGATATCCCAGATGAAAAGCAATCAAGAAAGCTTTTGTTTATCATCCAATGTTCGTGTCTGGGCCGCTGAGGACTCGGCGTCAATACGGCTAGAAATTGAGCCCTCTCAGAAAAAGTGAACCCTTATTAGTCTGTTGTTCTTAGATAAAATGACAACATTTATGGAGTATTGTCAAAAACTAATAATTATCAATACTGTTAAAACTTGAAGAACTATGCGTCAGATCGAGGGCAATACAGCCAAAATCATACTTCTTACCCCTTTAATTGGTATACATGGTTGTCAACCGGGGATAATGGATTCCAGGTTTAAACTGTGGGCAGCGAGGGTGGTACCTTGCTTGGGTGATTTAGAATTAGTAGAATCTCTACAGTGTGGATACAAGTCCTTGGGCCCAACAGTCAACTTCGACCCTCTGAAGAGTAACCCACCCAGACCCATTCTCCTACCATTCTATATTTATCCTGACTAATATCTGAACTTACAGATTCTGGAACACTTTGAGTGATTTAGCAATGGCCAATTCATCTAACATACACATGATTATGACTGTGGGAGGAAACCTACGCAGACACAGTTGAGAACATACTGAGTCCACACAGCCATTCACCCAAGACTGGAACCAAACCCCTGACCCTTGATCGGTGAGTCAGCAGTGAAAACCACTGAGTCACCACGTGTTACTTGAGGGAGAAACAATGATATCATTTGATCAACGAACTCATAAGTATGGACTACCTAGTAGAGATTTCTTCTGCTTTTTTTTTTCCAGATTAGAGATTTTATTTTAAAAACACACACTTTTAACAGACTCTTACAGATCCGATACAGAGAAGCGGGTGTTTATTGCTAAGAATACACTCTTTGTCAGTACCGTTTATCATTTGTTGAAGAGTGTCCCCTTAGACAAGACTGTGCAGCTTCGTGACATCTGTGCGAGAGAGTAGGGGGGTTCAGATCTCTTTGGAGACATGGGAGGATATTTGTGAAAATGCTCGAAGGATTTTGATCTGTAATAGGACCCATTCCATGCAGTTGCAAATTCTTCATAGGGTCTATCTGACACCAGATTTTCTCTCAAGATTCAATGTGGGATTATCGTCAGCATGTCCTAAATACATAATGACCACAGGCACTCTTACTAATTGCATGTGGTCCTGCTGCAGGCTTCATATATAATGGAGCTCTGTGTTAGGTGTGGTAGAGTGGGTCCTGGGGACCGAATTGGAGATGGACACGGTTTCTCTTTTCCTGCACCTGCCCAGAGTATCTTACGCAGAAAAAAAAAATATATCCTTACTTTCTAGGCTAGGAAATAATATTCTGTTGTGTTGGATGTCTGAAACTCCGAGGATGTGTTGGGTCTTTGTAATCTCATCATGGAGAATATCCCTTTGGAATTTCTCACCAGTATGG